>NC_051064.1:9967302-10103000 GCF_004664715.2 Peromyscus leucopus | reverse complement strand
AGGTCTTCTATTCACAATTCTCAAGCAGATCATGGGAGCTGGCCCTCCCCAGTCTGTGATAATAAAATGAATATTTACATTAATATTTTAATATTTATACATCAGTATGTTGTGGGTTCTGTAAGACATGTTACCAATATAAAGCAGAACAACCTAAGACTAATGTCTTTCAACCCCACTGTCCTGTAAGTAAACAGCCACTCAGTTAAAGTATTATACTATCCATCACTAGATACCTGGCACACAGCAAAAGTAGGAGTTCTGAACAGCAATATTCACAAATATTGAGAACACAGATCTATGTGTCTGGAGAAAGAAAAGAAAGGCAAAAAAAGAAAAAAAAGACAAAGAAACATGAACTTTATCTGCACTAACAACTGGACTTTGTTTAGTGGCTTCCATTTCTGGATATTAGTGAGAAAAGGAAGAATTAAGAAGTGCCATATTTGCCACTAAGAGGACTACAGATAGATAAGTATAACAAGATTTGATAGAAATTAGAACCTATGAGAGTTCTCCATGAAGCAACCCATAACCTATTGAATTCTCCTGGAAATAAAAAAAAATAGGTCCCTTTATTAAAATGTTGACCATATGCCTTTGAGTATGTCTGGAGATTACCCATTGTGTTCTTATCATATCCTGTCACAGATGAACCAGCATAAATCAGAAAATAACTAAGTGCACTAACAATCTTGTTAAATTATCCTACATTTTGCATGCTGTTCTAACATATGAGGTACGTTCACCATGCCTTGATGGTTGGATATTCTGATGAAAAATATAAACAAAACTGAAACATCAACCAACCCATACAATGAGGGACTGTTAGGAATCTCCTGTACTGATTGTGGCAGCTTGAGGAGTCCCTGGCTGTCAAAGCCATTTGGATTATTAGCCACTTCCAGTCCTGAGTGTAGGAGCTTGATATAGCCTGTCCAAACAGATAACTCATATCACCAGGCTATTAATTACTTCCAATTCTCAGTTTTCTAGATGGAAGACCAGGTTTTATATCTTTAAGAGTGGAAAGGCAATCTTGTGTGCTTAACATTACTGGTTTATCTGTAAATCTGTGGACATGAGGACTTTTGTGATATATTCTCAACACTTGCCCAAAGCATTTTACATTGGTACCCAATGAGAACTGACAGTGATAGACTCATTTATTAAACACTGATATCTTACTGGACTGAAGACAACCAGCTTCAATGGCTTTTCTCCATTCATTTCAATTCAATTGCATGGAGGATAATGGAAAGAAAAAATGGCTGATTACAATAGGGTCTAAAATCAAAAGCAGATTATGACCTTTAGGGGTAGAAAGTAGAACACTCATAAAGCCATAAAATTATTAAGTGAATGTCAGTGCTAGGGAGGAGTTTTCCCCTATGAGTTGTTGGCCAAGGAAATCTTTGATATGATGCAAACCATATAGGCTATTGCCACTGATGATGGCATTCATTGTAGATGTAACCAACCATCTTAATAAAATAAGAAACACAGAATCAGTGTAAAAGAGAAAGCCGAGAGGTCATGGCTTACAGCTAAAATCTTACCTCCTGCAGTGCTCCTAGCTTCCCTGAAAGAGGGCTACTTCCTGTGTGTCTGTCTTTAAATAGTCTTTCTGTTCTGCCTTCTCATTGGTTGTAAACCCAAACACATGACTGCCTCATCACTGCCTGTAAGTACTGCCCTCCAGGTCTTACAGGCATATGTCTCCAATGCTGGCTGTATCCCTGAACACACAGATATCTACCTAGCTCTTCTACCAAGTGCTGGGATTAAAAGCATGTGCCACCACCACATGCTCTTGCTATGGCTCTAATAGCTCTGACCTCAGGGGAACTTTATTTATTAACATATAATGAAAGTCACATTTCAGTACAAATAAAATACCACCATATTTCCCCTTTTCTATTTTAGTAAAAAGAAAACAGGCAAAAGGTTATAACTAACAAAAGAAAAACTATATACAAAAGTACAATAACTATATACAATATATACAAGTAACAAATACCTAAACGATGTCTAGTCCATTTGTATTTGACAAATCAGAGAAAATAATTCCCTTATCTATCCTATTTTGGTAAGTCCAAAATGTATCTAATTCACTTTCTATCCTAATTGATCTTCAACTATAACTAACTAACCTTCAACTATAACTAACTAATCTTCAACTCCCTCAGAGACCCAAGAAGGAAATAATAGTTAACAAAAGTAAAAACAGGAAGGGCATGCAAGCAACTTCCAAAAAATTTGTAAGTTGACAGAAATAGCCAGCTGCCTGGACAGTCACCCGAGGTTTCTCCACAGTGTTGGGGCATCATCTTCAGCCTTAGCGTATCTGACAGACTCATTTGTGAAGTGGGATGTACACAAGGTCAACAGTTCAACCTCACATTGGGTGAGAGCAGTCCATGTACCAGAAACACCTGAATTCCACCAGTGTCATGTCATGATTCAGGATTTTAAATTCTGGAAATTGTTGACAGTTTTTGAATTCAGCTGTCCAATCTTCTTGACTGTGTATATATATGGCTTCATTTTAGCATCCCCTTTTTCTCCACATCCCTCTATTAAATGCCAGTCTACTTTTGAGAGGCATGAACTTTCAGCTGCTGTTCCATTGCACAACAGAAGCCATTGGCCCACTGCCTGCCTGTTCAGCTGCCTTCGAAGAAAAGGGCACTGTACCTTTTCCGGAGTGCAAAGGCCACTTCAGGGATGGTGCCATATTGTCCTGGCCTCAGAAGATGCCTTTTGATAAAGCCATAACCACACTTGGTTTGGCAAGAATCAGTAGTCCTTTGTTTCGTGTGTTGTCTGTCCATTTTGTCCTGTTGATTCAAGGATATTTTGTTGTCCAGTGGCTAACTTTTGCCAATATGAAAGTTAACTCCATATGCAGTTTCTTCAATGCCCATATTTTCTCTGAAATAGATTGGTACTGCCAGGAGCTGACATATCTCAAAAAAGAAAAATTTCTAAGTTATTAAAACATTTTAAATGCCATATTCTGTAGATCTCTGAAGGGTTTGAAGATGACCTATCTGAAATATATCTGCTCAATTTTTAAAACATATCTAATATGACTACAATTTCTATTGTAATGTCTAACTACTAACTTTTATTTCTTTATATCCTAATAGTTGGTAATAATGTAAAGTATTTAAAACTAGTAACTGTCTTTTTTTTTTAAACAAGAACATTAAATCTAATCTCCTTTGCTTAGCCTTTTTCCTAACCCTTGACAACAACTTGTAACCAACCTCCCTAAATAATGAAAATTATCTCAGACCCAAAACCCATTAAAAGGATCAAAAAACCACCCACCCCACACCACCTCTTTGGGAATGTGGGCGTCGAATTCTTAAAATTGCTTCCTGTTGGGTATGGGCGAAGTTATCTTTATCCTGAAAGAAAATTTTTAGGTTAATTATTAAATTTTAGGAAAGGTAACTATATTCTTCATTATCTAGTCTGTGTATAATGCCAAAGTTTAGGGTTTTTCTCAAGTCCTTATTCAAGTAGTCTTTCAGACCGGATCATCTCAACTAGTCATCTCAAAATTGCTCTGAGCACCTTGTATTTCAACCTGATCTGTAGATGATGTTTGTCAGCTTAGTGATATTATCATTGTCCACGTGGAATTGTTGTTGTTGTGGGGCCCCATCTTCTTTCTGGAGACTTCAGTTGATGTTAGGCCTGGCCTTGATTTCCTGCAGAAAACTGATAAGAGACTCGAACACAAAGACATATATATGTAGCTAACTGAAGCCTTTTTTTTCTAGAATTAGTACTCTATATGACCATTCATATCTTAACAAAGTTTAAAATATATATATATATATATATATTAATCATGTAAATTTTGATATAAAATTTATACTTTAAGAAAAGTTTAAAGAATCAGAATAGAATCAAAGAGTTGAGATTAGTAATAGAATAGTCCCTTAATTAATTTGGCTTTTGTCCTGTCCCACAGCAGAGGATGGCTCTTTTATTCTGGCATGATACAGGGAGTTTGCATTTTCCTTTTAACAACATGCTTGAGTTTAAAGAAGGAGAGAGCCATTCTCCAACTCCAAAGTCAGCTTTAAATTTTAATTGAACTGGGACCATTAGAAGACAATAGTGTTAAATCTTTAGAGAAAAGCAGAAACAAACATTTAGGAAGACATAAAATTTTTTAGATTATATATACCCATATGCCATTTTACTTTATTTCCTGGCATAGATGATTTGTCCTTTTTTTCAGTTGTCTCATTTGTCTTGTGTTCTTCAGATTCCTTAACCTTCATTCTCCTAAAAGACAAAAACAAAAACCTTTCCCCAAGACTAATTTTGGGGATGATCCTTTTTGGCAAATTATTATCTGATTAAATGAAAAGCATGTGTTACTGGTACAAGTTAGTTTAAATTGGATGTTCTTGCTGGTTGATGAACTATCACCTCCTCTAATTAAGAGGTTTCTCTTGTTCAAATCGAATCTTTATCAATTTTGATGGTACCCACAGCTTATCTTCTCCTGTAGAAACAAAAGCAAAACCTCATCCCCAATGTAATACATACCCTGGTTTCCATTCTGAGGTCAGCACATCCTTAAAGTATATAGGCTGATTTAATTCTGTAGTTTTTTCTATTATCCAATGTCTCTCTGCAGCTGTTGTTCCTTTCTCATTGGCATTCAGAAAATTCAAAGTTAATATAGCATTATGCAGTCTAATTCTGGGGGTTTTTGTTACCCCTTTTTGTTTATTTAGCATATCCTTTAGAGTTTTGTTTGATCTTTCTCTAACTGCTTGACCTGTAGGATTATGTGGTATACCTGTAATATGCTTTATATTATAATAAGCAAAAAACTGTTTCATTTTAACAGAGACATATGATGGAGCATTGTCAGTTTTGATTTGTGCAGGTATACCCATGATGGCCATAACTTCTAGCAAATGAGTGATTACAGAATCAGCTTTTTCAGAACTCAAAGCAGTTGCCCATTGAAATCCTGAAATAAGTATCGATGGTGTGGTGTACATATTTCATTTTTCCAAATTCTGCAAAGTGAAACACGTCCATCTGCCAGATTTCATTCCTCTGAGTACCCTTTGGGTTACATCCTGCTGGTAATGGTGTTTGATTGTAGAAGGAACAAGTAGGACATTTCTTTACTATTTCTTTGGCTTGTTGCCAGGTTATGGAAAAATCCTTTTTTAAACCTTTACTATTGACATGATGTTTTTTTGTGAAATTCTGAGGCCTCCAGCACATTTCCTATCAATAATTTATCAATCTCATCATTGCCTTGTGCTAGAGGGCCTGCAGACCAGTATGGGATAGAATGTGAGTTATATTTAAAGGATGACTTCTTTTTCTGATTGTATCTTGTAATTGAATAAATAGTGAAGTTAATTCTTACTCATCATGGATAAATTCTGCAGTCTCAATATGTAATACCACTCTTTTAGCATACTGAGAGTCAGTTACTATGTTGAGAGGTTCTGAAAAATCCATTAATACCAACAGAATAGCATACAATTCTGATTTTTGAACTGAATTATAAGGACTTTGAACCACTTTACTTAAATTTTCTGATTTGTAACCTGCCTTTCCTTGTTTGTTGGCATCTGTATAAAATGTATGAACTCCAGATATGGGTCTTTGCCATACAATTCGAGGCAAGATCCAATCAGCTCTCTTAATCAGATCAATTCTATTGCTTTTGGGATATTTGCTGTTAATTTCTCCCAAAAAATTTCTACAAGCTCTTTGCCAAGGTTCACTTTCTGTCCATAATTTTTCAATGTCCTCCTTAGTTAAAGGTATGACAATTTCTGCTGGGTCTATTCCTGCTAATTGACGAAGTCTCAATTTTCCTTTCCAAATCAAGTCAGAGATTTTTTCCCCATAAGTTTTTAATTTTTTATTTGGTTTATTTGGTAAAAATATCCATTCCAATATAATATCTTCCCTCTGCATTAATATTCCAGTAGGAGAATGCCTAGAAGGTAAAATAACCAAAATGCAATCCAGCTTTGGATCAATATGATCCACGTGCCCTTCATGTACTTTCTTTTCTACCAAGGCCAATTCTCTCTCAGCTTCAGGTGATAATTCTCTTGGACTATTTAAGTCCTTGTCACCTTCTAAGGTTTTGAACAAATTAGTCATTTCATCATTTTTTACCACAACAATAGTTCATAGATGAGAAATATCTCCAAATAATCTTTGAAAGTCATTAAGAGTCTGTAGTCTATCTCTCCTAATTTGCACCTTTTGGGGTCTAATTTTTTGTAGCTCTATTTTATATCCTAAATAATTAATAGAATCTCCTCTTTGTGTCTTTTAGGAGCAATTTGTAATCCCCAGCAAGGCAAAATTTTCTTTACTTCTTCAAACATTCTTTCTAAAGTATCTGCATTTGAGTCAGCTAGTAAAATATCATCCATGTAATGATAAATTATAGATTTAGGAATTTTTTACGTATCACTTCCAATGGCTGTTGTACAAAATATTGGCACAGAGTTGGGCTATTCAACATTCCTTGTGGGAGGACCCTCCATTGAAATCTTTTAACCGGTTGAGAAGTATTATAAGTAAGCACTGTGAAAGCAAATCTTTCTCTGTCTTTTTCTTGTAAGGGTATTGAAAAGAAACAGTCCTTTAAATCAATAACTATGAGAGGCCATCCTTTTGGTAGCAGAGTAGGCAAAGGAATTCCAGATTGTAGAGAGCCCATTGGCTGAATTACTTTGTTAATTGCTCTAAGGTCTGTTACCATTCTCCATTTACCAGATTTCTTTTTAATAACAAATACAGGAGAATTCCAAGGGCTGGTTGATTTTTCAATATGCTGAGCATTTAACTGTTCTTCTACCAGCTCTTCTAAAGCCTGCAGTTTCTCTGTTGTTAAAGGCTATTTCTTAACCCATACAGTCTTTTCTGTTAACCATTTTAAATGTAGAGCTGTTGGTGTCTTTGGAAGATCATCAGTTGTTGTGCCCTGTATAATATGGATGGCTGGTGACCACTCAAAATAATGCCTTCTAATATTTCTCTCAGAAACATGTGATAGTTTATGATTTATTTCTGAGATTGGAGGGATGTTAATCTGAGTATTTCATTGTTGCAACAAGTCTCAACCCCACAGGTTCATAGCTATGTTAGACACATATTGTTTTAATTTTCCTCTCTGTCCTTCTGGACCTATACATTCAAGCCATCTTGCACTCTGTTTCACCTGAGATAATGTCCCAATTCCTAACAGTTTAACGTTTACCTCCTGAAGAGGCCAAGTTGGATGCCAAAATACTGGTGCAATTATGGTAATGTCCACACCTATGTCTACCAGACCAGACAACAAAACACCACTTATTTTTATTGTTAATTTTGGTCTTTGTTCATTAATAGAAGTTTGCCAAAAATTTTTCTTTATGTTTTCTCCTGAATTTTCTATTCTCTCTGTTTCATCATCCTGACCAGCATGATTTATTCCAATAGGCATTTGGTTATTTAATCACTCTGAGCAGGGGTTTCCTCTATGCTGCAGAAAATGTTTGAACTGGATTTGCTATGGGGGCCTGCATGAGGCCCCTCCGGAAGTTTCCCGAAAACTGAGGCAAAGGATTGCCTTGTCTGTCCTTTGTTGATCTACATTCCTTGGTCCAGTGTTTTCCCTTACCACACCTTCTGCATACTCCAGAAGGAAGGGACATTCTGTTGCCATTGTTCCTTGAAGAAACATTGTTTCTAGGAATGACCTGTTTACAGTCCCTTTTCAAATGTCCTTGCTTTCCACATCCAAAACATCTAACACTCCTCAAACCTTTTGAAATTGCTTCTCCTACCCACATATCATCATGCTCATGAGCCTCAACATTAATTGTGTCTCTAATCCAATCTTCCAAAGGTGCAGATCTTGCCTTTAATGGCCTGATTATTCTTTTGCATGCTGCATTCACATTCTCAAAGGCCAAAGATTCAATTATTAACTTACTAGCTTCTGAATCCGAGACCATTCTCTTTACTGCTGAAGCCAGTCTTTGTAAAAAAAAATCTGTGAAAGATTCTTTTGGGCCTTGCATAACCTTTGTAAATGACTCAGGTTTTTTTTTTCCTGGTTCCTCAACTCTGTCCCATGCATTCAAGGCTGCTGTTCGACATAAAATTAGGGTTTGGACATCATATAAACATTGTGTTTGTACTGAAGCATATTGGCCTTCTCCAATAAGCTGATCCTGGCAAACTTGTATTTCTTTATCTCTCCATTGTTTTTCTATGTTTTTAGCTTCATCCTTAAACCAAGTTAGAAATTGAAGCCTCTGGCTGGGTTCCAGAACAGCTTGTGCCAGCTCCCGCCAGTCCTGTGGTGCAATCCTATTATATGTTGACCAAGAGTTTAACATTTGCTTTACATATAGGGAATACATGCCATAAGATACTATTGCCTCCTTAAACCTTTTTAAATCCAACATTTCAATTGGAGCCCAAATATTTTGTGTAGTCATTTGATCAGGCAACTGCTGTACAGTTACAGGATAAATTAAGGGTGACTGTGTGAAAACAGGCTTTCTTTCTGCAACTTATGATCCAAACTTGAAACAACTTCACTGTTAATTTCTTCTGTCTGAATTTTTACAGGTTTAACAAGTTTTTGTAAAGCTGTCATCTTGGCACTTAAATTGACTATCTTTTTAAATTTTAAAATGAGGATAAGCATAGTGATAAACTGCATAATTCCAATAATACTAATCTTCTCATATAGTTGTTCCATTGTCAGACTGCCTAAAATTTTAAACAAAACCCATTTTTTCAATGTACACATAAAACCCATTTTTTTTAATGTGGAAAAAATTTGTCTTTTAAATAGTTTCCTTTAAAATATCTGATATGTTGTGACTTACCAAATCTGAGTAGAACAGTAGAAATTGGAGGAAATTTTAAAACAGCCACCTAGTGTCTGAGGTGTAAATCCAGAGAGAGAGAGAGAGAGAGAGAGAGAGAGAGAGAGAGAGAGAGAGAGAGAAAGCATAGCCCACTAAAGCTTAAATCTAGCCACATGTTCCCTCTTGAGCCGAGTCAAGGCTTGGCTCTGGCTTTATTAAGCTCTTACAATGTGTGTTGGCTTTACAGGCAGGGGCCCTGTTTGGCAGGGCAGGCCTGAGTTGTTTGGAGCACTGGCTTTAAGCAAGCAGCTCAAGGTTAGTCTGGCCTGAGGCCAATCAGACCTGGGACGCGGCTAGGGAGCTGGCCACTTGGACTAGGGAGCCTGCCCCAAGTAGTTTTTAATGGATTCTTGTCATGTTGGGCACCAGATGTAGATATAACCAACTGTCTTATTAAAATAAGAAACACAGAACCAATGTAAAAGAGAAAGCCGAGAGGTCATAGCTCAAAGCTAAAATCTTACCTCCTGCAGTGCTTCTAGCCTCCCCAAAAGAGAGCTACTTCATGTGTGTCTGTCTTTAAATAGTCTTTCTGTTCTGCCTTCTCATTGGTTGTAAACCCAAACACATGACTGCCTCATCACTGCCTGTAAGTACTGCCCTCCAGGTCTTAAAGGCATATGTCCCCAATGCTGGCTGTATCCCTGAACACACAGAGATCTACCTAGCTCTTCTACCAAGTGCTGGGATTAAAGGCATGTGCTGCCGCCGCCGCCACCACCACCATGCTCTTGCTATGGCTCTAATAGCTCTGACCTCCAGGGAACTTTATTTATTAACATACAATGAAAATCACATTTCAGTACAAATAAAATACCACCAGAATATGATCTTTAGATGTAGAAAGTAGAACACTCATAAAACCATAAAATTATTAAGTGAATGTCAGTACTAGGGGTGAGTTTTCCCCTATGAGTTGTTGGCTAAGGAAATCTTTGATATGATGCAAACCATATAGGCTATTGCCACTGATGATGGCATTCATGAAAGAGATTGTAAAACTACATTGTTGAAAACACTATATGCTATGAATATAGAACATGAGAAATTAAGTTGTGATTGAACTGAGTTTTCTTTCCCTCCTGGTTGTTTTAATAATGATGGAAGGTACTATCTGTGCTTTGTGGGAGAATTGTCATTAACAACCCTGAAGAGTTTGGAACTCTGTGTGTTATATTCACAAAATACCAGGCCCACCATTGCAATAGTGTTATGATCACTATGCATTCAACCAACTGTTCTTCAATTGGATTTAATTCCATTTCATAGGGAATTATAGATGTAACCAACCGTCTTATTAAATAAGAAACAGAAATAATGCAAAAGAGAAAGCCGAGAGGTCAGAGCTCAGAGCTAAAATCTCACCCTTCCGCCTGCGGTGTCCCAGCTTTCCGAAGGAGAGCCCTATTTCCTGTCTGTTCGTCTATTTAAAGTATTTTGTTCTGCCTTCTCATTGGTTGTAAACCCAAACACGTGACTGCCTCGTCACTGTCTGAATGTACAGCCCCCTAGGTCTTAAAGGCATATGTCTCCAATGCTGGCTATATCCCTGAACACACAGATATCTATGGGATTAAAGGCATGTACCACCACCGCCACACTCTTGCTATGGCTCTAATAGCTCTGACCCCGGGCAACTTTATTTATTAACATACAATCAAAATCACATTTCAGTACAATTAGATTACCACCACATTTCCCCTTTTCTATTTTAATAAAAAAAAAAAGCAAAAGGTTATAACTAACAAAAGAAAAACTATATACAAAAGTACAATAACTATATACAATATATACAAGTAATAAATACCTAAACAGGTATTTGACAAATCAGAGAAAATAATTCCATTATCTATCCTATTTTGGTAAATCCAAGATGTATCTAATGCACTTTCTATCCTAATTAATTTTCAACTATAAGTAACTAATCTTCAACCATAACTAACTAATCTTCAACTCCCTCAGAGACCCAAGAAGGAAATAATATTAGCTAACAAAAATAAAAACAGGAAGTGCATGCAAGCAACTTCCAAAAAATTTGTGAGTTGACAGAAACAGCCAGCTGCCTGGCAGTCACCTGAGGTTTCTCCGCAGTGTTGGGGCATCATCTTCAGCCTATAGGCTTAGTGTATCTGACAGACTCATTTGTGAAGTAGGATGTACACAAGGTCAACAGTTCAATCTCACATTGGGTGAGAGCAGTCCATGTACCAGAAACACCTGAATTCCACTAGTGTCCTGTCATGATTCAGGATTTTAAATTCTGGAAATTGTTGACAGTTTTTTAATTCAGCTGTCCATTCTTCTTGGCTGTGTATATATGGCTTCATCTCAGCATCCCCTTCTTCTCCACATCCCTCTATTAAATGCCAGTCTACTTTCGAGAGGCATGAGCTTTCAGCTGCTGTTCCATTGCACAACAGAAGCCATCGGCCCTCTGCCTGTTAAGCTGCCTTCGAAGAAAAGGGCACCGTACCTTTTCCGGATGTGAAGGCCACTTCAGGGATGGTGCCATATTGTCCTGGCCTCAGAAGATGCCTTTTGATAAAGCCATAACCACACTTGTTTTGGCAAGAATCAGTATTCCTTGTTTCGTGTTCTGTCTGTCCATTTTGTCCTGTTGATTCGAGGATACTTTGTTGTCCAGTGGCTAACTTTTGCCACAATGAAAGTTGACTCCATATGCAGTTTCTTCAATGCCCATATTTTCTCTGAAGTAGATTGGTACTGCCAGGAGCCGACATGTCTCAAAAAAGAAAATTTTCTAAGTTATTAAAACATTTTAAATGCCATATTCTGTAGATCTCTGAAGAGTTTGAAGATGACCTGTCTAAAACATCTCTGCTCAATTTTTAAAACATATCTAATATGACTACAAGTTCTATTGTAATGTCTAACTACTAACTTTCATTTCTTTATATCCTAATAGTTGGTAATAATAACATTCAAGGATCAGAAATTTGCATTACATTGTTAAATGAATGGTATAAATACAATTAGAAATATACATATAGCATTTTCTAACAATATCAGTTTCAAATTTGTATACAATATAAAACAATCCAATCCAATGTAAAGTATTTAAAACTAGTAATTGTCTTTTCTTTTCTTTCTTTTTTTTTTAAAAACAAGAACCTTAAATCTAATCTCCTTTGCTTAGCCTTTTTCCTAACCCTTGACAATAACTTGTAACCAACCCCCTAAATACTGAAAATTATCCAGACCCAAAACCCATTAAAAAGACCAAAAAACCACCCGCCCCACACCACCTCTTTGGGAATGTGGGCGTCGTATTCTTAAAATTGCTTCCTGCTGGGTATGGGCGAAGTTATCTTTTATCCTGAAAGAAAAATTTTAGGTTAATTGTCAAATTCTAGGAGAGGTAACTATATCCTTCATTATCCAGTCTGTGTATAATGCCAAAGTTCAGGGTTTATCTCAAGTCCTTATTCAAGTAGTCTTTGAGACTGGATCATCTCAGCTAGTCATCTCAAATTTGCTCTGAGCACCTTGTAGTTCAAAGCTGATCTATGGATGATGTTTGTCAGCTTAATGATATTATTATTGTCCACGTGGAATTGTTGTTGTTGTGGGGCCCCATCTTCTTTCTGGAACTTCAGTTGATTTTAGGCCTGGCCATGATTTCCTGCAGAAAACTGATAAGAGACTCGAACACAAAAACATGTATATGCAGCTAGCCTTTTTTCTAGAATTAATTAGTACTCTATATGACCATTCATATCTTAACAAAGTTTAAAATGTATATATATTATATATCTTTATATGTCAATCTTGTAAATTTTGATATAAAATTCATACTTTAAGAAAAGTTTAAAGAATCAGAATAGAATCAAAGAGTTGAGATTAGTAATAGAATAGTCCCTTAATTAATTTTGCTTTTGTCCTGTACCATAGCAGAAGATGGCTCTTTATTCTGCATGATACAGGGAGTTTGCATTTTCCTTTTAACAACATGCTTGAGTTTAAAGAAGGAGAGAGCCATTCTCCAACTCCAAAGTCAGCTTTAAATTTTAATTGAACTGGGACTATTAGAAGACCAATAGTGTTAAATCTTTAGAGAAAAGCAGAAACAAACATTTAGGAAGACATAAAATTTTTAGATAATATATACCCATACACCGTTTCACTCTGTTTCTTGGATAGATGATTTGTCCCTTTTCTTCAGTTGTCTCATTTGTCCAGTGTTCTTCAGATTCCTTAACCTTCATTCTCCTAAAAGACAAAAACAAAAACCTTTCCCCAAGACTAATTTTGGGGATGTTTCCTTTGGACAAGTTATTATCTGATTAAATGAAAAGGCATGTATTATTGATACAGTTAGTTTAAATTGGATGTTCATGCTGGTTGATGAACTATCACCTCCTCTAATTAAGAGGTTTCTCTTGTTCAAATCGAACCTTTATCAATTTTGATGGTACCCACAGCTTATCTTCTCCTGTAGAAACAAAAGCAAAACCTCGTCCCAATGTAATACATACCCTGGTTTCCATTCTGAGGTCAGCACATCCTTAAAGTATATAGGCTGATTTAATTCTGTAGTTTTTTCTATTATCCAATGTCTCTCTGCAGCTGTTGTTCCTTTCTCATTGGCATTCAGAAAATTCAAAGTTAGAAGAGCATTATGCAGTCTATTTCTGGGGGTTTTTGTTACCCATTTCTGTTTATTTAGCATATCCTTTAGAGTTCTGTTTGAACTTTCTATAACTGCTTGACATGTAGGATTATGTGGTATGCCTGTAATATGCTTTATATTGTAATAAGCAAAAAACTGTTTCATTTTAACAGAGACATATGATGGAGCATTGTCAGTTTTGATTTGTGCAGGTATACCCATGATGGCCATAACTTCTAGCAAATGAGTGATTACAGAATCAGCTTTTTCAGAACTCAAAGCAGTTGCCCATTGAAATCCTGAATAAGTATCGATAGTGTGGTGTACATATTTCAATTTTCCAAATTCTGCAAAGTGAAACACGTCCATCTGCCAGATTTCATTTCTCTGAGTACCCTTTGGGTTACATCCTGCTGGTAATGGCGTTTGATTGTAGAAGGAACAAGTAGGACATTTCTTTACTATTTCTTTGGCTTGTTGCCAGGTTATGGAAAAATCCTTTTTTAAACCTTTACTATTGACGTGATGTTTTTTATGAAATTCTGAGGCCTCCAGCACATTTCCTATCAATAATTTATCAATCTCATCATTGCCTTGTGCTAAAGGGCCTGGCAGACCAGTATGGGATCGAATGTGAGTTATATATAAAGGATGATTCCTTTTCCTGATTGTATCTTGTAATTGAATAAATAGTGAAGTTAATTCTGAAGCATCAGGGATAAATTCTGCAGTCTCAATATGTAACACCACTCTTTCAGCATACTGAGAGTCAGTTACTATGTTGAGAGGTTCTGAAAAATCCATTAATACCAACAGAATAGCATACAATTCTGATTTTTGAACTGAATTATATGGACTTTGAACCACTTTACTTAAATTTTCTGATTTGTAACCTGCCTTTCCTTCTTTGTTGGCATCTGTATAAAATGTACGAACTCCAGATATGGGTTTTTGCCGTACAATTCGAGGCAAGATCCAATCAGCTCTCTTTATAAGATCAATTCTATTGCTTTTGGGATATTTGCTGTTAATTTCTCCCAAAAAATTACTGCAAGCTCTTTGCCAAGGTTCACTTTCTGTCCATAATTTTTCAATGTCCTCCTTAGTTAATGGTACGACAATTTCTGCTGGGTCTATGCCTGCTAATTGACGAAGTCTCAATTTTCCTTTGTAAATCAAGTCAGAGATTTTTTCCACATAAGTTTTTAATTTTTTATTTGGTTTATTTGGTAAAAATATCCATTCCAATATAATATCTTCCCTCTGCATTATTATTCCAGTAGGAGAATGCCTAGAAGGTAAAATAACCAAAATGCAATCCAGCTTTGGATCAATACGATCCACGTGCCCTTCATGCACTTTCTTTTCTACCAAGGCTAATTCTTTCTCAGCTTCAGGTGATAATTCTCTTGGACTATTTAAGTCCTTGTCACCTTCTAAGGTTTTGAACAAATTAGTCAGTTCATCATTTTTTACCTCAACAATAGTTCATAGATGAGAAATGTCTCCAAATAATCTTTGAAAGTCATTAAGAGTCTGTAGTCTATCTCTCCGAATTTGCACCTTTTGGGGTCTAATTTTTTTGTAGCTCTATTTTATATCCTAAATAATTAATAGAATCTCCTCTTTGTATCTTTTCAGGAGCAATTTGTAATCCCCAGCAAGGCAAAATTTTCTTTACTTCTTCAAACATTATTTCTAAAGTATCTGCATTTGTGTCAGCTAGTAAAATATCGTCCATATAATGATAAATTATAGATTTAGGAAATTTTTTACGTATCACTTCCAATGGCTGTTGTACAAAATATTGGCACAGAGTTGGGCTATTCAACATTCCCTGTGGGAGGACCCTCCATTGAAATCTTTTAACCGGTTGAGAATTATTATAAGTAGGCACTGTAAAAGCAAATCTTTCTTTGTCTTTTTCTTGTAAGGGTATTGAAAAGAAACAGTCTTTTAAATCAATAACTATGAGAGGCCATCCTTTTGGTAACAGAGTAGGCAAAGGCATCCCAGATTGTAGAGAGCCCATTGGCTGAATTACTTTGTTAATTGCTCTAAGGTCTGTCACCATTCTCCATTTACCAGATTTCTTTTTAACAACAAAGACAGGAGAATTCCAGGGGCTACTTGATTCTTCAATATGCTGAGCATTTAGCTGTTCTTCTACCAGCTCTTCTAAAGCCTGGAGTTTCTCTGTTGTTAAAGGCCATTGTTGGACCCGTACAGGCTTGTCTGTTAACCAGTTTAAAGGTAGAGCTATTGGTGTCTTTGGAAGATCATCAGTTATTGTGCCCTGTTCTTGTATAATATGGATGGCTGGTGACCACTCATTAGAATAATATCTTCTAATATTTCTCTCAGTAACATGTGTTAAGTTATGATTTATTTGTGAGATTGGAGGAATGTTAATCTGAGTATCCCATTGTTGCAACAAGTCTCGACCCCACAGGTTCATAGTTATGTTAGCCACATATGGTTTTAATTTTCCTCTCTGTCCTTCTGGACCTATACATTCGAGCCATCTTGCACTCTGTTTCACCTGAGATAATGTCCCAATTCCTAACAGTTGAACGTTTACCTCCTGAAGAGGCCAAGTTGGATGCCAAAATTCTGGTGCAATTATGGTAATGTCCGCACCTGTGTCTACCAGACCAGACAACAAAACACCATTTATTTTTATCATTAATTTTGGTCTTTGTTCATTAATAGAAGTTTGCCAAAAAATTTTCTTTATGTTTTCTCCTGAATTTTCTATTCTCTCTGTTTCATCAACCTGACCAGCATGATTTATTCCAATAGGCATTTGGTTATTTAATCGCTCTCCAGAGCAGGGATTTCCTCTATGGCTGCAGGAAAGGTTTGAACTGGATTTGCTATGGGGGCCTGCGTGAGGCCCCTCTGGGAGTTTCCCGAAGACTGAGGCAAAGGATTACCCTGTCTGTCCTTTGTTGATCTACATTCGTTGGTCCAGTGTTTTCCCTTACCACACCTTCTGCATACTCCAGAAGGAAGGGGCATTCTGTTGCCATTGTTCCTTGAAGAAACATTGCTTCTAGGAATGACCTGTTTACAGTCCCTTTTAAAATGTCCTTGCTTTCCACACCCAAAACATCTAACATTCCTCAAACCTTTTGAAATTACTTCTCCTACCCACGTATCATCATGCTCATCAACTTCAACATTAATTGTTTCTCTAATCCAATCTTCCATAGGTGCAGATCTTGCCCTTAATGGCCTGATTATTCTTTTGCATGCTGCATTCACATTCTCAAAGGCCAAAGATTCAATTATTGCCTTACCAGCTTCTGAATCTGAGACCATTGTCTTTACTGCTAAAGCCAGTCTTTGTAAAAAATCTGTAAAAGTCTCTTTTGGGCCTTGCCTCACCTTTGTAAATGACTCAGATTTTTTTCCTGGTTCCTCAACTCTGTCCCATGCATTCAAGGCTGCCGTTCGACATAAAATTAGGGTTTGGACATCATTTAAACATTGTGTTTGTGCTGAAGCATATTGACCTTCTCCAATAAGCTTATCCTGGCAAACTTGTATTCCTTTATCCCTCCATTGTTTTTCTATATTTTTAGCCTCCTCCTTAAACCAAGTCAGAATTTGAAATCTCTGGCTGGGTTCCAGAACACCTTGTGGTAGGTCCCGCCAGTCCTGTGGTATTATCCTATTATATGTTGACCAGAAGTTTAACATTTGCTTTACATATGGGGAATGCATGCCATAAGATACTATTGCCTCCTTAAACCTTTTTAAATCCAACATTTCAATTGGAGCCCAATTATTTTGTGTAGCCATCATTTGATCAGGCATCTGCTGTACAGTTACAGGATAAATTAAGGGTGAGTGTGTGAAAACAGGCTTTCTTTCTGTAACCTTATGATCCAAACTTGAACCAACTTCACTCTTAATTTCTTTCTGTCTGAATTTTTACAGGTTTAACAGGTTTTTCTAAAGCTGTTATCCTGGCACTTAAATCGACTATCTTTTTAAATAGTAAAATGAGAATAAGCATGGTGATAAACTGCATAATTCCCATAATACTAATCTTTTCATCAAACAAAACCCATTCTTCCAATGTACACAGGAAACCCATTTTTTTTTAATGTGGAAAAAAATTGTCTTTTAAATAGTTTCCTTTATGACTTACCAAATCTGCATAGAACAGTAGAAATCCGAGGGGATTTTCAAAAGAGCCACCTAGTGTCCCAGGTGTAAATCCAAAGAGAAAGAGAGAGAGAGAGAGAGAGAGAGAGAGAGAGAGAGAGAGAACAAGAAAGCGTAGCTGGCTAAAGTTTAAATGCAGCCATGTGTTCCCTCTTGTGCCGAGTCAAGGCTTGGGTCTGGCTTCCTTAAACTCTGACCACGTGCGTTGGCTTTACAGGCAGGGCCCTGTTCGGCAGGGCAGGTCTGAGTTGTTTGTAGCACCGGCTTTAAGCAAGCTGCTCACAGACCTAGGCCTGAGCTAGAAGCTGCCGCTTGGACTAGGAAGCCGGCAGCTCGGACTAGGTAACCGGCAGCTCGGACTAGGAAGCCAGCAGCTTGAACTAGGAAGCCCCGCCTGCCGTCGCTTGCTGCCCTTGCGGGAAAGCGGACCTGCCGTCAAGCCTAGCGGTTTTTAATGGATTCTTGTCACGTTGGGTGCCAGATATAGATGTAACCAACCATCTTATTAAATAAGAAACACAGAAATAATGCAAAAGAGAAAGCCGAGAGGTCAGAGCTCAGAGCTAAAATCTCACCCTTCCGCCTGCGGTGTCCCAGCTTTCCGAAGGAGAGCCCTATTTCCTGTCTGTTCGTCTATTTAAAGTATTTTGTTCTGCCTTCTCATTGGTTGTAAACCCAAACACGTGACTGCCTCGTCACTGTCTGAATGTACAGCCCCCTAGGACTTAAAGGCATATGTCTCCAATGCTGACTATATCCCTGAACACACAGATATCTATGGGATTAAAGGCGTGTACCACCACCGCCACACTCTTGCTATGGCTCTAATAGCTCTGACCCCCAGGCAACTTTATTTATTAACATATAATCAAAATCACATTTCAGTACAATTAGATTACCACCACAGGGAATATCTTTCAGCTATGAATTGGGTGAAATTGTTTCCTTAGTCTGTCAAAAATATCCTATGAGAATTGATTAGACATATGCTCACAAGTCACTAAGAATAGTCATACAACATGCAGATACAAGAAAAACATTGGTATCTGGTTCCTTTGGGTGTGATGCACTTTTATTTCTTTAAGAAACAGCTGCTACTCTGGACTCAGGGAGCTTTTTGGTTCAATCAAAGACATCCAGAAGCACAGATCTTTATGTTAACCACCAATCTGAATTGCATAAATAGGTGGACTTGTCTGCTTAGAGTTACAAAAGAACATTCTATCTTGGAGAAAAAAGTTATGAAAAACTAGAATAGAGCCGAATATCATAGCAAAAACACCAAGTGTTTATAATCTCAGCATTCAGGAACTGGAGACTGAAGAACTGTGAGTTTGAGGTAAGGTTGGGCTAACAGAGTTTCTGGACAACCTGAGCTACATGATGAAGCACAGTATCCAAACACCAGACAAAAAGTTCTGCAATTTCAAATGGTCAATGAACAATAAATAATTTTGTCATTTAATAACGATAGGTTGTATTAAGGAATGAGTTCATAATGGAAGGGCAATATTGAAAGGAAGAGATGCTTGATCTCTGGTATATCCCTGCCTCAAGGAAGCATAGAGAAGACAATCTTTGTCACAAAGACCATGAGATGAGTGATATGAAAAGTAGAAGGCATTTCTGAAATTTCTGGGAAGGGAGGCCTTGAAACTTAATAAACTCAGAAAAACATTGCATTAACAACAGAATTGAGGTAGGAAAGGTTTAAGTCAAGAATCTGACTTCAGAGAAAGCTAAGCTGTGATCCTGAGGTGAACCTAACAGTGACGTTAGTTCACAGAAAGTTTAATCAAGATATTCTAGCTAACTCAGTATAAAGTCCCATCAAAGACACATTTTTTTTCAGTTTTAACATCAATCCCTGTTATTCACTGTTACATTTACTCTTAGTATTTAACCTATAATACTGCAGAAGAAGCCCACATAGCACAACACCCCCTTTCTTATCCACTCAACTTTGTGTCTTTGAAAAAAATAGTAACAAAAAAAAATCTTTCCATACCAGATTATACTTTCCTCACAGTCTTGGATGTGTGGATGTGTGGTTTTCTTTTGGAGCATTGTAAAATTAGCAGAGGTTAAACTCTTAGAAAAAACACACTTTGTTTCCCAACAGTTGACAATTAAACCACAGGTAGGGATGGGACGATGTATCCAGCTCCTCTCTTCGTATTGGCATTTGGTCTGGCCTATCAAGGACATTTTTAAGCGAGACTAGCTTTTTCCCCTTTAGGTACATATAGTAGAAAGTACATTCAGTACTCAAACAGTCCTACATTACTGTCTTAATTTGTTCTGATCTTGAGCCACTGTAAAAAGAAAATATTAGCTTGTCCAGCAAAAGTAAATAAGAATACACTATTAATGTGAAGTTGATTTTTGTCCCAGAACCCACATGAATGGGTTCTGGTTACCTCAGATCTGTAGAGACCTATTGGTTTCTTCCCTTACTTCTAGTTGCTTCTCAAAGGTACCTACCTATGGTAGTTTTAATGTGTTTGGCCCCCTTAAGCTTATAGGGAGTATACAGGCAGAAATTTATGTACCATCAACAACTCTCAAATACCCAGCAGTTACTTCCCCATCAATTAAATCATGGGCTTAATATTATTCTAAAATACTCAGCTATTAGCTCAGGTTTATTAATAGATAACCCTTACATATTATGTCAAACCATATTTCTATTTATGTTACCCAAGTGACTTGGTACTTTTTCTCAGTGTAGCATTCTCATCTTGCTTCCTCCGTGTCTGGCTGGTGACTCCTGACACTGTAATTCCTCATCTCAGAATTCTCCTAGTCTGGATGCCCCAACTATACTTCCTGCCTGACTACTGGCCAATTAGCATTTTACTAAACCAATTGGAATGACAAATCTTCCTAGTGTACCTGAGCATTATCCCACAGCGGGAGTGGAATTATTAGGAGGTGTTTCTTTGCTGAACTAAGCGTAGCCTTGTTGGAGGAAGAGTGTTACTGTGGGTGTAGGGTTTGAGGTCTTTTTTGCTTAACTTTTGCTCAGCATCACAGTCCACTTCTTGTTGCCTTCTGATCATGAGGTAGCTATCACCATGTCTGCCTGTATGCACCATGCCCTTTGCCATGATGATAATGGATAGAACCTGTGAAACTGTAAGCCACCACCTCAATTAAATGTTTTCCTTTATAAAAGGTGTCATGATCACCCCCAGCTCCCATCCTGCCCCAGACTTCCCTTCTGGACCAGAGAGAGAGTTGGACAAGAGAACTCCCTTTTGGACAAGAGAGAGAGACTTCCTGAATCTGTCAGCTCTTTCTGAAACAAGTACACTGATAAGACCAAGAAGGAACCACGAGGAGATGGGTAGATGTCAAGGCAGAAGTACATACAACAAAATGAAGAGCAATACAGCATCACCAGAACCTAGCCCCCCTCCAACATCTAGACCTGAACACCAAAAATTGGAAGAAGCAGAAGAAAGTAGCCTTATGAGTAACTTCATGAAGAAGATAGAGGCTTGTGTAGAGGAAAAGACAAGAAAATTAGAAGAACACTGTAAACAACTAGAGGAAAGGGCAAACAAATTAGAAGAAAACAATAAAGCCCTCCAAGAAAACAATAAACTCCTAGAAGAAAACAATAAAGTCCTGCAAGAAAACAATAAAGCACTGAAAGAAAATCATGAAAAAGTAATGAAACAAACAAAGGAAACAGTCCAAGAACTAAAAAGGGAAATTGAAAAAATAAAGAAGACACAAACAGAGGGAATGCTGGAAATAGAAAACCTGAGTAAAAGATCGGGAACTTCAGATGCAAGTATAACCAACAGAATGCAAGAGATGGAAGAGAGGAATTCTGGCATTGAAGACACAGTAGAAGAAATAGTTTCATCAGTCGAAGGAAACACTAAAGCCAACAAAGTCATGAACCAAAATGTCCAAGAAATTTGAGACACCATTAAAAGACCAAACTTACGAATTATAGGGATAGAAGAAGGTGAAGAATACCAACTCAAAGGCACAGAAAATATATTCAACAAAATTATAGAAGAAAACTTTCCCAACTTAAAGAAGGAAATGCCTATGAAGAAACAAGAAGCCTATAGAACACCAAACAGACTAGACCCCCAAAAAAAGTCCCCTCGACACATAATAATTAAACAACTAAATGTACAGAATAAAGAAAGAATATTAAGAGCAGCCAAGGAAAAAGGCCAAGTGACCTATAAAGGTAAACCCATCAGAATAACACCCGATTTCTCAATGGAGACTTTGAAAGCCAGAAGGACCTGGACAGATGTAATGCAGAAATGAAGAGACCATGGATGTCAGCCCAGTCTAATATACCCAGCAAAACTTTCAATCATCATAGATGGAAGGAACAAGACATTCAAAGACAAAGCCAGATTTAAACAATACCTATCCACAAACCCAGCCCTACAGAAAGCACTAGAAGGAAAATTCCAACCGAAGGAAGTCAGATACACACTCGAAAACACAGGCAATAGATAAAGCCACAACAGTAAACCCCAAAGAAGAGAAGTACACACACACTACCACCAAAAATAACAGGGATGAAGAATTACTGGTCATTAATATCCCTTAATATCAACGGACTTAATTCACCTATAAAAAGACATAGACTTACAGAATGGATACGAAAGCAGGACCCATCTTTCTGCTGCATACAAGAAACACATCTCAAATTCAAAGACAGACACTACCTAAGAATAAAAGGCTGGGAAAAGACTTTTCAATCAAATGGTCTTAAGAAACAAGCAGGGGTAGCCATCCTGATATCCAACAAAATAGACTTCAAACTAAAATCAATCAAAAGAGACCAAGAAGGACATTACATCCTCATCACAGGAAAGATCGACCAAGATGAAGTTTCAATTCTGAACATATATGCCCCAAACACAAGGGCACCCACATATGTAAAAGAAACATTACTAAAGCTTAAACCACATATAAAACCCCGCACATTAATAGTGGGAGATCTCAACACCCCACTTTCACCACTGGACAGATCTCCCAAAACAAAACTTAACAGAGAAATAAAGAACTTAACTGATGTCATGACCCAATTTGACCTAATAGATATCTACAGAACATTCCATCCTAACAAGAAAGAATATACCTTCTTCTCAGCACCCCATGGAACTTTCTCTAAAATTGACCACATACTTGGCCACAAAGCAAATCTCAACAGATACAAAACAATCAGAATAACCTCCTGTGTTCTATCAGACCACCATGGTTTAAAGCTAGATTTCAATAACAACAAAAACTACAGAAAACCTACAATCTCATGGAAACTGAATAATGCTCAACTGAATCACCAATGGGTTAAGGAAGAAATAAAGAAAGAAATTAAAGACTTCCTAGAGATCAATGAAAATGAAGACACCACATACCCAAACTTATGGGACACTATGAAAGCAGTGCTGAGGGAAATTCATAGCACTAAATGCCCACATAAAGAAGTTGGAGAAATCCCACACTAGTGACTTAACAGCACATCTGAAAGCTCTAGAACAAGAAGAAGTAAAGTCTCCCAGGAAGAATAGACACCAGGAAATTATCAAAGTGAGAGGTGAAATTAATAAATTAGAAACTAAGAGAATAATACAAAAAAATTAATGAAACAAATAGTTGGTTCTTTGAGAAAATCAACAAGATAGACAAGCCCTTATCCAAACTAACCAAAAGACAGAGAGAGAGAATCCAAATCAAAAAAATCAGAAATGAAAAGGGGGACATAACAACAGACATTGAGGAAATCCAGAGAATTATCAGGTCATATTTCAAAAACCTCTACTCCACAAAACTGGAAAACCTAAAAGAAATGGACATTTTTCTGGATAGGTACCACATACCTAAGTTAAATCAAGACCAGATAAACAATTTAAACAGTCCAATAACCCCTAAGGAAATAGAAACAGTCATTAAAAGTCTCCCAACGAAAAAAAAAGCCCAGGACCAGATGGTTTCAGCGCAGAATTCTACCAGATCTTCAAAGAAGAGTTAATACCAATACTCTCTAAATTGTTCCACATAATAGAAACAGAAGGAACATTACCAAACTCCTTCTATGAGGCTACAATTACCCTGATTCCTAAACCAAACAAGGATGCAACAAAGAAAGAGAACTACAGACCGATCTCCCTCATGAACATTGATGTAAAATTACTCAATAAAATACTGGCAAACAGACTCCAAGAACACATCAGAACAATTATCCACTATGATCAAGTAGGCTTTATCCCCGGGATGCAAGGGTGGTTCAACATACGAAAGTCCATCAATGTAATACACCATATAAACAAACTCAAAGAAAAAAAACACATGATCATCTCACTAGATGCAGAAAAGGCATTTGACAAAATGCAACAACCCTTCATGATAAAAGTCTTGGAGTGATCAGGAATACAGGGAACATACCTAAACATAATAAAGGCAATATATAGCAAACCAACAGCCAACATCAAATTAAATGGAGAGAAACTCAAAGCAATTCCACTAAAGTCAGGAATGAGACAAGGCTGTCCACTCTCCCCATACTTATTCAATATAGTACTTGAAGTTCTAGGCAGAGCAATAAGACAACATTAGGAGATTAAGGGGATTCAAATTGGAAAGGAAGAAGTCAAGCTTTCCCTATTTGTAGATGACATGATAGTACACTTGAGTGACCCCAAAGATTCCACCCAGGAATTGATAAAGCTTATAAACACCTTCAGCAACATAGCAGGATACAAGATCAACTCAAAAAAATCAGTAGCCCTCCTATATACATTGGACAAAGGAGCTGAGAAGGCAATTAGAGATACATCACTCTTTACAATAGCCAAAAATGACATAAAATACCTTGGGGTAACACTAACCAAGCAAGTGAAGGACCTATATGACAAAAACTTTAAGTCCCTGAAAAAAGGAATTGAAGAAGATGCCAGAAAATGGAAAGATCTCCCATGCTGATGGATAGGCAGGGTTAACATAGTAAAAATGGCAATCTTACCAAAAGCAATTTACAGATTCAATGCAATCCCCATCAAAATACTAACACAATTCTTCACAGACCTGGAAAGAATAATACTCAACTTCATATGGAAAAACAAAAAACCCAGGATAGCTAAAAGAAACCTGTACAATAAAACAACTTCTGGAGGCATCACAATCCCTGACTTCAAGCTCTACTAAAGAGCTACAGTAATAAAAACAGCTTGGTATTGGCATAAAAACCAACATGTGGACCAATGGAATCAAATTGAAGACCCTGACATTAACCTACACACCTATGGACATATAATTTTTGACAAAGAAGCCAAAAGTGTACAATGGAAAAAAGAAAGCATCTTCAACAAATGGTGCTGGCATAACTGGATATCAACGTGTAGAAGGCTGCAAATAGATCCATATCTGTCACCATGCACAAAACTTAAGTCCAAGTGGATCAAAGACCTCAACATAAATCCAGCTACTCTGAACCTGCTAGAAGAGAAAGTAGGAAGTAGTCTTGAATGCATTGGCATAGGAGATCACTTCCTAAATATAACACCAGTAGCCCAGACACTGAGACAAACAATCAATCAATGGGACCTCTTGAAACTGAGAAGCTTTTGTAGAGCCAAAGGATAAGGTCAACAAGGCAAAACGACACCCTACAGAATGGGAATGGACTGAGTCTATCAGGTCGATCCCGGTCCTCGGGGGAGACCTTGATCTGGAGGAGGTGGGGATGGGGGGTGGGCTGGGGGAGGGACAGGGTGGCGAGAGGGGGAAAACAGGGGAATCTGTGGCTATTATGTTGAACTGAATGGTGTTGTAAAATAAATTAAAAAATTGTTTTATCTGAACCTGATTTAATTTTGGAAGTAATATCTATCAAAAAATTTGACGACTTTTAGATTTTACAGTATTGTGGAGTATAGGTTTTTGAAGCATGACCTAATGATTCTCTGGATTTCCTAAGTACATTGTTCTGTCCCCTTTTCAAATGTGATATTGTTAATTTGGATATTCTCTTTCTGGTTTGTAGTTAGTTTGGATAAGGGGTTGTTTGTCTTGCTGACTCTCTCAAAGAACTAAGTCTTATTTTATTGATTCTCTGTGTTGTTCTCTATGTTTATTTTTTATTGATTTCTGCCCTATTTTATTGATTTTCCTGCCCTCTACCCCTTTTGGGTGAGTTTGCTTCTATTTGTTCTCAGGCTGTCAGTTGTTTTGTTAAGTTGTTAGTTTGAGAGCTCTCCAAATTATTTATGAAAGCACTAAATACTATGAACTTTCTTCTTTACACAGCTTTTCTTATTTCCCATAAGTTTGGGTATGTTGTGCATTCATTTTCATTGAATTAAAGCAAAGATTAATTTTCTTTTATTTCTTCCTTTACCCAGTGGTAATTCAGTGGATAATTTATCAGTTATCATGAGTTTGTGGGCTTTCTGGTGTTTCTGCTTTTGTTGAAATACTGCTTTGGTCCATGGTGGGCTAATAGAAAGCACGGGGTTATTTCACTTTTCTTGTATCTGTTGAGACATGATTTGTGATGAGGTATATGGTTAGTTTTGGAGAATATTACCTATGGTGCTGATAAGAAAGTGTACTGTTTTGGTTTTGGCTGAAATATCCTTTGAGTCATAATGTCTGTTAGTTCCATTGTTTCTCCATTTAAATTTGCCTGGTTGATCTGTCCATTGATGAAAGTGGGGTATTGAACTCTTCCACTATCAATGCATGAGGGTCAATGTGTGATTTAAGGTTCAGTAGTGCTTCCTTTACAAGCATGGGTGTCTTTGTCTTTAGGGCATAGATGATGAAAATTTAGAAGTCATCTTGATGAACTTTTTCTTTGATGAGTATGAAGTGTCTTTCTCCATGTTTTTTGATTAATTTTTATTAAAGTCTATTTTGTTACATATTAGAATAGCTACACAAGTTTACTTCTTAGACCATTTGGTTACAAAATATTTTTAAAACCCTTTACTCTGAGGTAATGTCTATCTATTGTGGAATATTAGCTTAAGATGTGTTATATTCATTTGTGCTGTGGAATATTTGTTTAATGATGCAAACATGTGTTGCATTTGTTTAACTCTGTAAAGCTGTATTACTTTGCATGCATATAACACCTGATTGGTCTAATATGATGCTATTTTATTTGTGCTGAAATGTCGTTTTATTTGTATGTTAATATATAAAGTTGCCTGGGGGTCAGAGCTAATAGCAAGCCATAGCAGAAGCTGGGTGGTGGTGGCTCACACCTTTAATCCTGATCACATTACAGGCAGATCTATGTGAGTGAGAAAAGAACAATGAGAGGAAGATACCAGGAGCCAGCCACCCAACCACACAGCTAGCCAAGGAGTAAGAAGGAAAGAAAGATTAGAGTAAAGAAAAGTAAGAAGCCCAGAGGCAAAATGCACTGAAAGAAAAACAGGATGATTTAAGTTAAGTTAGAAAACCTGGCTAGAAAGAAGCCAAGCTAAGACCAGGCATTCTAAAGTAAGAATAAGTCTCAGTCTAGTTATTTGGGAGCTGGATAGCAGGCCTCCAAAGTTAAAAACATACAAATAAACAAACACATCATACCTACTTTTCATTTTGAATTGTGTTTCTTGTATGCAGCATAAGGATAGATCTTGTTTTCATGTTGACTCTGTTAGTTTGTGTCTTTTTGTTGTGGAATTAAGTGCATTGATATGAGAGATATCAATAAGTAATGATTATTAATTTCTGTTATTTTGTAGTAGTTGATGATGGTGATGGTGATGGTGGTGGTGGTGGTGGTGGTGTGTGTGTGTGTGTGTGTGTTTGTGTATTATTTGGGTTAAGTTGGTCTGGGGTTCTTTATTGCTTTTGTTTTTTGTTTTTGGGGGAGTTCCTGATGTTTACTCCTTAGGGGTGTTGGTTCTTCTTTTTGTTCTAGAGCTTTAAGATGTGCCATTGTGTTGTTCATCTCTCTCTCTCTCTCTCTCTCTCTCTCTCTCTCTCTCTCTCTCTCTCTCTCTCTTTTTCTCTTTGTATGCACATAGTATGATAAAGTTGATTGTTATTACTGACTTAATTGTGCCTCATAGGTTTTGGTATGTTGTATTTTAATTTACATTAAATTATTAAATAGTTGTTAATTTCCTTCTTCATTCCTGTCTTGATCTTTTATTAAATAATGGGATGTTCAATTTCCACGAGTTGGTACACTTTCTGTTGTTGATGTCCAGATTTAATCTGCAGTTGTCAGATAGGATACAGGGTGTAATTGCAATTAGTGTGTCTTGGTTGAGCTTTACTTTGTGTCAAGATACATAGTCAATTTTCAAGAAAGTTTTGAGTCGCTGAGGGAAAAGTGTATGCTTCTGTGTTACAGATGAAATGCTCTATAAATACCTTTTGGGTCAATTTCTTCTGACATAATTTATCTCCAGCATTTTTCTTTTTTGTTTGGTCTGGATGATATGTTTATTGGTGAGAGTATGTGAAAGTCAATATATGATTTTAGCAGTAGTCTTTTCTTTGTTTGTTTGTTTGCTAAATTAACTTGGATGCCCTTGTGTTTGCTGCATAAATGCTTGCAATATTGTCTTGGTGGATTTTTACTCTGATTAATTTTTGTTTAAAATCCATTTCGTCAAATATTAAAATATCTCTACGTGCTTACATCTTTGACCCATTTTCTAGGAATATCTTTTTTTTCCATCCATTTGCCCTGTAGAGATGTCTATACTTGTTGGTGAGGTGTGTTTCTTGAGTGCAGCAGAAAAAAGGGCACTTGTAGTTGAATTTCTAAACAGTCCTATTAAATAAGAAACAGAGAGCCAAATACAGAGGTAATAACCAAAGAGATCAGAGCAATAGCCATGACTAGCCTTAGCTTACTACCACATTGTAGCTTCCACAGAAAGAGATTCTTCCTATCTAACCCATATTTTTATTGCTTTCCTCTTCTGCCTTCTCATTGGCTCTAAGCCCAGCCACATGACTTTCTCATCACTGCCTGTCTATACAAACCTCCAGGTCTCTATGGTTGGTATTAGGATTAAAGGCTCATGTCACCACACTTGGCTTTGTTCTTGAACACACAGAGTCTCTGCCTGCTATATGATTGGATTAAAGGCGTGTGCTACCACTGCCTGACTTCCGTTTCATGCTATTTGACCTTTGATCTCAAGGTAACTTTATTTATTAACATACAAATAAATTATCACATTTCAGCACAAATAAACTATCACCACAGACATGTTGTCTAATCCAGTATGCTAATCTGTCTTTTTATTGGGTAATTGATATCATTAATGCTGGGAGATATCAATGAGCTGTAGTAGTATTTGCTCCACCCATGACCTTGGGCTATAAGGACCAAAGAAGGTGGTGCTTCTTCCTGTTGTACCTGACCTCTTAAAAGGACAGGGAGAAGGGTCACATGCCCCTTCTCCCTGCTGCCTGACAGGTGGATTTGCTCTTTTTCAGAATGGAGGACAACTTTAGCCATTTACTCTGTTTTGTATTTGTGAGTGTATTCCCTCAATTTACTGTAATAAATTTCCCTAATACTCCTTAAACAGACTCCCATTGATTTATTGAATTATCTGGCACCCAATTTGTTTCCAATCCAAAATGGAGCTTTCTCTAGTATTTGTCATAATTCTACATATTCTTCTCTTCCAGAGGACTACAACTGCAAGTTAGAGATTGATGTGGCATCCTATGGCAAGGCAATAATGTGCTACCACCCTTCTGTGGACATCCCCTATGAACATATCAATCCTATTTCTCAACCAGATATTTTGCAGAACAATGAAGAAATATATGAGCAAGTGCTGAAAACCAAATAAGAAGAGAAAATTGAACAACTTGAGCAAGGACCCAGGAGCAAGGTGTTCTTCATCACAAAGCATCTCTGGTACCCGCATTGGCAGTGTCACAGATTTTGTAAAAAACTGAATCCTCCCAAAGACAGGTGACTGCTCTTGATTTTCCAAGCATCATAAAACTTTTGCTTTGTGTCTTATTTTCCAGTTGAGAAAATGCAAATGGTGTATTCATTAATGTGTTACATAGGAAAATAATAAAAATACCCTTTCATATGAAAAAAAAAGGAAGGAGAGGTGGCACAGCAGTTATAAGTGCTGACTGATGTTGCAGAGGAACCAGGCTCAATTTGCAAGTTGTTTAAGTCTGATCACACCAGGATATATAAATAAATAAATAAAAAGAAAGAAGGGACCATGTAGCTTGAGTTTTTCTGCCTTGCCCACAGTCAGGACAAATCTCTGTCACCCGCCAGTCCCACAGCCGCTCAGACCCAACCAAGTAAACACAGAGACTTATATTGCTTACAAACTGTATGGCCGTGGCAGGCTTCTTGTTAACTATTCTTATATCTTAAAGTAACGCATTTCTACAAATCTATACCTCGCCACGTGGCTGGTGGCTTATCGGCGTCTTCACATGCTGCTGGTCATGGCGGCGGCTGTAGTCAGTCCTTCTGCCTTTCTGTCCTTTTATTTCTCCTCTCTGTTAGTCCCGCCTATCCTTCCTGCCTAGCCACAGCCGATCAGGTTTTATTTATTGATCAATCAGAACAACTTGACATACAGACCATCCCCCAGCACAGCCAAGTGCAGACCATCTCAAACACTTGCACTCAGGCCCATGGTCCTAATCATCCTCTATACGGACCTGCTGGGTAACGCCACAAAGAACCCAAGAAGGGCTCCCACAGGACATACATTAACATCCCGCAGCAGGACCATGTGACCCCTCTCCCTTTTCTTTTAAGAGATCCTGTACAACAGTAAGAAGCCCTGTCTCTTTTGGGCCTTGTACCCCAAGGTCATGGGAGGAGCAAATACCACTACAATGAGCAGTGTTTATTGATTATTTTTATTTTGTTGGAAAGGTGTGGGTTTATTTCTCCCTCATTGGATTTTCTGGTCAGGGGTTATTTATCCCTTATGTTTTCTTGTTTAACCTCTATAGATAGAAAATTTTACTCTAGTGCCCTCTTTAGAGCTGTATTTGTGATACTGCTTAAATTTAGCTTTATCTTGGAATATATTTTTCCTTTTTTGTGATTGTTAGCTTTTTAATAGTCTCAGTTGGCATTTGTCATCTTTAGCATTTGTAAAACACCTATCTAGGTCTTTATGTCTTTTAGAGGAGTCAGGTGTAATTTTAATGGGTCTGTATATATAGGTTTTTTTGTTTTCTTTCCTTTGTAGTGTTTGATATCCCTTTATCCTGTATGTTTACTGTTTTGATTATTATGTGTCATAGGGAATTTCTTTTCTGATCCTCCCTGTATGTTTGGTGTTCTTTATTTTTCTTATACCTTATATCTTTATGTTAGGGAAATGTTTTTCTAATATTTATTCAAAATATTTTCTGTGCCTTTGATATAAGTTTCTTCTCCTACTTCTATTGCTATTATGTGGAAGGGCTCCAAAACAGCCTGAGCACACGGCTGCATGACAGGTCTAAAGGCCCAGGCACAGCTTCTGTGACAGGCTTACTGACTGGCAGACAACATCCAGATCCAGGAAAAGCCATAATAAGCTGACATCACCCAGAGATTTACCCAGGGATGGGGAATTACCTAACATCCCAAACAATCCAACCATTAGATACTAAGGTGGCCACATGTCCCTGAGTCTAGCACACATCTATTTTTGTTTTACAGATACCCCTAGACAAATGTCAGCCAATCAGGATCCCGAACCCAGAAATCCTGTCACCCCAACCTCTGTTATGATAAAAACTCTACCCCACCTGTGCTTGGGGCTCTCTGCTCTCACCACTGTGTCAGACAGACAGAAAGACCAAGCCCTAGAGCACGTAATAAAGGCTCTTTGCTTTTACATATAGGATGGTGGTCTTTTGGGGGTCCCTGCAATCTGGACATAACAATTGGGGGCTCATCAGGGTTCCCTCAATCCCACTATGATAACCCTCATAGAGCCTGAAGCTGGTTGGTATGTTCAAGGCCAGCCCCTGTTCTGGGAGCCTCAGAAAGACTTTATGGTTCAGAACTGGTAGGAGCCAGTGTGGGCCTTGAGGAGTTCAGAGCATGTCTGCACCAGGTGGGGGCTGGTGGAGAACTGCCCCTCCAGGGTCACAGCCCAGGAGTGGCCTACAGGTCTGGGGTCCAGCTGGAGCATGGAGTCAATTTCAGTCTGTCACTCTCATGTTCTTGAGAATCTGGGGTTAATAACAATATTCTGTCTATGTTGTGTGCCTTCCCCACCCATTCTAATGTGTGGTGCACCAGTGACCTGCCCTGGTGGCTGCCCACCAAATCTGAGGGAGGATTAGCTCCTAGGACAGAGTGGAGTGTCACTGCCTATGGTTGTTAAGCAGGGATCGACTGTGTTATAATGCTGTAGCATTCAGATTCAATAGATTATAAATATTTGTCATCCCCTAAAAGGTTATAAATTATTATTGGTTAAAAAACTGCCAGATTCAGATGCTTCATTTTGTTACAATGTTGATGAAAATTTAGAGTGATTTTGTTATGGTCTATGCATGAATTTCTGTTCTTGTTTAAAATGGTGTAACTTTACAATATATTCTAGACTACTGAGGGAAATCACAAGAAAGACTTTGGTAAGAGTTTCTATGTTTAAAAAGGAAAGGAAAAGCAGAGTATGTCTGAAGTAAATATCTGAGAAATATCTGAACAGACTGAGTGTACATGGGACGTGGTAGAAGGTCAGAGGGGGTGTAATTTTTTATGCTTCCTTATTGCTGGAAATATTAAATTTAAAAATATAATTATGCTTGGTTTCCACTTTAAAATTAGTTGATGATTCAGGGCAGTAACATTTCTATCTGAAACATTTTTTCAATTTCTTGATTAAGGAATCAATGACAATAATTATGGGGTACAGATTTATGTCAAGTGTGTGTGTGTGTGTGTGTGTGTGTGTGTGTGTGTGTGTGTGTGTGTACTGATCAAAGTAGAGAAAATCACATTTCTTTCTCATATGTCTAATATGTTAACTTACAGATAGTTTATTTTACACATTAAATATATTTGCATAGAACAGAAACCCAGTTTACTTTCCTTGTAATGTAATTAGAAGATGCTATGTCATCTCATTCAATGTTGTATGTTGCCATATTCCTTCCATCTGCCTCTGCTAATACCCAGCAAATTATAATAGAGCATAAATTATTACTTTCTAAAATACGCAGTAAAACCTTAGTCATTCAAAATTCTGGTGATCTTCAACCTTTTAAATTTAGCTATATAGATTGGATAAGGTAATACTTTCTGAAGAGTCAATAATGACATATTTTTGGCTGTAAGGTTGTATGGTCTCCGTCACAATTTTTGAAGTATGTCAATGTACAGAGAGAGCAGCAGAGAGGTATCACTGAATGTGGCTCTTTGGTTATAATACACTGATTCCTTTCCTTAGACAAGACTTTACACAATCTTTCCCTCTTATGGAAAAATATGTTGAATATGACTAAAGACAAATCTACTTATAAATGCTATGATTTGTTGTGTGTATGCAACTTGCCAACATGCTAAAATGCTGTGAACACTTATATATCTCTTAGTGATAAAAGAAATTTCCATATTCTTTTAGTTATTGTGTATTTAGAAACTTTAATATAATTTCTACTCATTATTCACAGAATAAAGGTGTTTAGGAGGTGAAATTGAAATTATTTAACAATGTTTGGGCTGGACATGATATAAGCAAGGATTGTGTTTAACAACATATACATCTAAAAGTGAAATTGTAATAAAATTAGGTTATGCTTAGTTTCAAATATACTTCTCCTTCAGCCTGGATTTTATGAAGGAATTAATTTATCTTGGTCCTCAGATGGTGAGACATTGAAAAGCAACTGACAGTAACAAGTGATTGTGTCAAACCATACAGCATGTCTATGAAGGTGAGCTTGAAGCCAGTAACACAGAAATCCACAGAAAAGAAAGACAACCTGAAAGACATGCTCGACATTAGGAGACTGAATCACTGGCATGAAAATGAGAAAAACTGATGAAGCTATAGATCCAAATATAAGTGGCAGCCACACCTGAAAGGAGAAAAAAAATTAAGCTTATTGATGGCATGCTAAGTTCCTATGACAAAAGAACGTTATATTTGTTACATAACCAATAGGAAGTGAGTGCATACATATCTTCAAAAGTTTTAGAGTAGGTAGTCCTGGTGTTAGTTGGTCAAAAATTAATTTATTGCAGATAATATAGCATAAAAATGTGTGGTGAATTTTGTTATACCCTAACAAAATTTGCCTTAAGATCAGAGAACAGGACAAGCCACTAGATTAAACATAAGAGGCCAGACAAAGGATGCATATACCTTTAATCCTAGTGCTCAGGAGGTAGAGATATACCTGGATCTCTGTGAGTTCAAAACCACCCTGGCTTACATGAGATTGGTTCAGTTTAGAAGAGAAACAGAGCCAGGCAGTGGTGACACACACCTTTAATCCCAGTATGTAAGATTCACATGCCTTTAATCCCAGCACTTGAGATCTCATGCCTTTGCTATCAGTTACTTGGGAGGCACAGAAGCTTTTAATACCAGTACTAGGGAGGTTGAGACAGGAAGTGACATGGCTGAGCAGAGAATGGTATATACAGGGTGAGGAGGCAGGAACTAAATTTTTTTGGCTAGAGGCCTTTTGGCTAGAGACGTATTTTGGCTGAGGACTCAGAGGCTTTCAAACAGAGGATTTCTGGATTTGGCAGGTGAGATATGGCAATGGCTTGTTCCTTTTTCTCTCATTACCGCAATATCTGGCTTTGGGTTTTTAATCAAAAGACCAATTAGAAATCATGCAATAAAAATGTTATTGTGAACTTACATATTTACATACAGTGTACTTGAATTACTACTTTATTCATCCCACTGAGTCATTCTTCACTAAAGCCAGCTCTTTATTTTCAAACAATAAGGAAAGGGTTCCCTTGTAGATTGCCATAAATTAAAATACCAGCATCACACTACTAGTAATAATTCCAATGATCTTATCTGAATTAGGAAAACTACTACATATTTACTCATAGCCAAATTTCCCCCTTCCTTATTATCTTACTTTTTAATTAATTTTTTCATTGACATACTATAGTGATGTATTTATATTTGTAATGAGTTTATTCCTAAAATTTTTATACATACAAATAAATCAGTTATGTTCTTTTTCTTCCTTTCATTCCTTTTTCCTTCTTGCTTATCTCTTTTCTTCCACAAAATTATTTCCACTTACTCTTCAAAATAAATGCCTGATTGTCTCTTCTTGCTCCCATTAATCTCTGTCTTTTCAACAAAAGAAGGTCAAGGAAATACAAATTGGAAAGGAACAAGTCAAACGAGCTATTTGCAGACTATATGATAGTATACATAAGTGACCCCAAAAATTCTACCAGAGAACTCCTACAGCTGATAAACTGCTTCAGTAAGGTGGCAGGATACAAGATTAACTCAAAAAATCAGTAGCCCTCCTATATACAAATGATGAATTGGCTGAGAAAGAAATCAGAGAGCAGCAATTAATAAATGAGACCTCCTGAATCTTAAAAGCTTTTGTAGAGCAAAGGATGCCATCAATAAGACAAAAAGACAGCCTACAGAATGGCAAAATATCTTCACTAACCCCACATCTGACAAGGGCTGATCTCCAAAATATATAAAGAACACAAAAAGCTAGACTTCAAAATATTGAAAAATCCAATTAAAAAATGGGCTACAGAGTTTAACAGAGAATTCTCAACAGAAGAATCTCAAATGCCTGAAAGACATTTAAGAAATTGCTCAACATCCTTAGTCATCAGGAAATTCAAATCAAAACAATTCTGAGATACCATGTTACACCTGTCAAAATGGCTAAGATCAAAAACACTGAAGACAGTTTATGTTGGAGAGGATGTGGAGCAAGGTGAATACTTCTACACTGTTGGTGGGAATGCAAACTTGTACAGCCACTCTGAAAATAAGTATGACAGTTTCTCAGAAAATTGAGAATAAGTCTTCCTCAAGACCCAGCAATACCACTCTTGGGCTTATACCCTAGGTATCTTCAATCTTACCATAAGGACACATGCTCATCTATCTTTACATCAGCATTATTTGCAATAGTCAGAAACTGGAAACAACCTAGATGCCCCTCAACTGCAAAATTGATAAAGAAATTGTGATATATATATATATATATATATATATATATATATATACACAATGGAGTACTACTCAGCAGTGAAAAACAATGACATCATGAGGTTTTCATGCAAATGGATGGAACTAGAAAATATCATCCTGAGTGAGGTAACCCAGACTCAGAAGGACAAACATGGTATGTATTCTAGATAAGTGGATACTAGATGTGAGGTAAGGGATGTCTGGACTGCAACTCACAGCTCCAGAGAGGCTAACTAGCAGGGAAATTCTATAGGAAGGACATATGGATGGCCCATTGAATGAGAAGTGGAGGAGATCTACATGAGTGGACTGGGAGTGGTGGGGTGATAGAGGGCAAGGAGTGGGACATGAGAACATAGGAAAATTGGAGGGTCGAGCTGGAACAGGGACAGAGTAGGAGGGGAGGGAAGGAGATACCATGATAGATGAGGACATCATGGGAATAGGAAAAGGCTGGGTGCCGGGGATGCTCTCAGGTATCCACAAGGATGCCCCCACTTTGGAGTGCTGGCAGTGGTCAAGATGGTACCTGGACTGTTCTACTCTGGTGACCGCTCTAGTGAATACCCTAACCGTCATCATAGAGCCTTTGTCCAGTGATTGATGGTGGCAGATGCAGAGATCCATGGCCAGACGCCAGCTGAATTCAATCAATGAGTGAGAGGAGGGATTCTGCAGGTGGGGGACTTTGAGATTATGATGGGGAGACGTGCAATGATGACTGCCCACACCAGTGGAAGCCCTTGAACTGTCGACTAGTGGTCTTGGAGCCCCCATGGGACTGGACTAGGCCCTCTGGATAAGGAAGACAGTTGTTTGGCTCGAACTGTTTGGAGGGCACCCAGGCAAAGGGCTTCTGATCTGTCCCTGGTGCATGGGCAGGCTTTTGGGAGCTCGTTGCCTGTGATGTGATGCCTTGTGCAGCCTTGGTGCATTGGGGAGGGACTTGGACTTGCCTTGGCTCAGTGTGCCAGACTCTGCTGACTCCCCATGGGAGACCTTGATTTGGGGGATGTGGGGATGTGGGGTGGCTTGGGAGGGAGGGCTGGGGAGTGGAAGGTGGAAGGAGGGGGTATCTGTGGGTGGAATGTAGAGTGAGTAGAAAATTTCTGAATAAAGAAATTGAAAATAAACAAATAAAAGAAATTCACGGAGACCCTTAGATTAGTGGTACCTGAATATAAATATCTGTCAATGTGTCATAATTCGGGAGTGAGGGCTACAGATAGCCTGACATAGGAATTGTCTCAAATGCTAGCATTTGAAAGAAAAACAGTAAATGGAAATGAGACCTACTTAAACTGTAGAATGTGTTGTTTCATTAAGAAAGAATAATAATCAGTTTTGATCTTGCACTTGCCTTGATGTATGTTGCTGCATTATTCCAATCAAACTTGATAACATGTTTCAATTATTGTCTCATTATTAATGAAATATGTGTTAATTATTCACAGAAATAAAATGACGTATGCTATTTTGAAAAAAAAAACCTCTGTCTTTTAGGCATCATCATTTCTTTCAATCCTATTTCTATGTTTATTTTCTTTATGTGCATATGTACCAATATATATTTTAACAACATAAATGTGATTTCTGACCTTAGGTGCTGTTAGGTGTAATATTACACTTATTGTTTTAAATATGTTCAATTATCCTTTCATTTCTTTAACTAAGCCAAAATTTTCTATTATATCTGATTCTCCTTATGTGGTTTCAAATTCCCATTAGAAACATTTTGTTAAGAATTATTGTGTATATATTTCCCAGAAAAATTGTTTTGTAGCTTTCTATATTTTTAAAAAATCATAATAGACTTATGACATACCAAGATTTTGTGAAGATGGATCTGATGATTTTCCCTACAATTCTTGTTTTCTTCTCACTTTTCTTACTCATATATAAAAGAACAGTATTTGTACATGAGATTTGAAATGGGTTCTCTTAGTGGTAATAGAGCAAGCCTTCCATTACCAAATACCTAATTTTCATTTTGCAGGTCTTTCACCAGGGATTGGTCCTAGAATGTACTAGGGAACTCGAGTCTTTTTATCTTCAATTCTCTGTGTCAAGGGTAACTTCCCTTGCCTGTCTCTTAAGTAGGTACCATCTCAGTTCCTTGTTCTATTTAATTTTCCACAACCATGTTTCTAAATCTAGTTCTTTCTCATTTTGGAAATGGTTCTGCCTAAATGTATTCTAACATCAAATGGACATAGTTAGATTCTGTGTCTTTTCAGATTGTTAATCAGTTTTATACAACATGCCATCATACAGAAGTCTCAGTGTTTTCTTCACTAGGAGTGTTTGCTATGTGTCCATTTTATAATATCTGATCACAAGTAGGTCCTTAAATATGTCTGAACATTGCCCTATTTAACATCTGCTGTGCTGATTCTTTGCACTATGCTACCCAAATACCCAGTCTTTCAGTGATTTCACGTTTTCAGATTAATAATGTTTCTAGTTTGGACACACATCACACTGAAATACTCCTTGCTATTGAGTAATCCTCTGTACACTATAAAGATTTTTCACTAGAATTAGATTAATTAAATTCTGATTAGCTATCTCCAGGCATGAATTATAGGCAGAGCAGTCAAACTAAGGATGATGGGAGGAAGAAGGATGGATTCAGGAGAGTCATCAAAAGATGGAGAGAAGTTAAAATGGCCATAATGCCATACTCAGAAAAATACCAAGCCACATGGCAAAACATAGATAAGAAATATGAGTTAATTTTGTTAAATTGTTAGCTACTAATAAGCCTGAGCTATTGACTGAATATGTATTATTTATATTAAGTCTCAGAGTTGGTTATTTGGGACCAGACAGTCAGGACAGAAAAATTACATCTACAAATAGCACCCAAAATGGGGCATAGATCTACATAAGAACTAAAACCCTTAACAGGGGGTTCTAGACACAGAAATGGAGTCTCATGTCTCTCATGCCAGCCACAGCACAGAGATGCATCGCCTTAAAGCTGCCAGCTCACCATGAACTACACTGCAAGGTGGGATCCTGCAGTCTCTCACCCTGGCCATGAGCTAAGCTCTGGGGCAGGTTACTTCAGTCAGTCTCTCACACTAGCTGCAGTATAGAAAATTCTCTCCTAAGACTCGCCCCCAAACACCATGTGCTACTACCTTGTGCTAAACTGGAAAATCCTGGGAACTAAGAGCAATTTAAGATTTGTCTCATGTGAGAAAAAAATACAGATATGCAGTAAAGATAGATGCAGACCAAAAAAATCCTTTAAACAGGTTAGAGTGTGTTTAACAATATATGTAAGCTTTGAAGAAAAAGAAAAATGGTTCAGAAGGTTTTTAAGAAGGAATATAATAATAAAAAGTAAACTATGTCACATTAAGAGTTAAATTTCACAGAGAGTCTGGATTCTTTATGTTATTGTATGATTTTTGAAGTTTTTGTCTGGTAAGAGATACTGGATTATAAAAACTGCTAGATTAAACCATTATAAATATTTTTAAAATATCATGACTTCAAAATTAAATCAAAAGCTATATTGCTTTGGGAGAGATGCTATGCTTTTATTTCCACAGGAAATGAGAGGATGTGGATTTTTTCTGGGTTAAAGAAAATCAGATTTGATAGAGGAAGACCCCTTGAAATTCTGGCTACAAACATATACACTTAAATGAACTACAAGATATATAATGTATATTTTACCTGATCAAACATAAAAAAAACCATCTTTGGCTGACTTGTATAAAATACACAGTATATACTTGTAATAATGTAGATATGTATGTTACCTTTAAATTTTTATTTAATAAATAAAGAGTAAGAGGATGAGACAACAATGTAAATGGATGGCCTAGGTTATCTAGCATTTCAAAATGCCTTTGTTATAGTCTCCTCAAAAGTCTACATCCAAAACAGCTTTATGGTTGTTGGTTGAGATGGTCCACTCTCATGGACTACTCCAGGCAGGACTTCATTATTAACCCATTTTCTCACGATTCCCCAAAGATGCCAGTACCACCAAACAACACAAAGCAATCTAAAATACACAATGCCCACATTCCTAAAAGATTGGCTCTAAATTTTTTTATTTTGCATTTAAGGGGGATTGGTTACAAGTTGTTATTAGTCATAGTCGGCATAAAAGCTAGAATAAGAATTAAATTCAAAGATCTCTTCCTGCATGAATAAAAGGGGTTATAATATAGAAATGGTGAGATAAAAAGTGGATTATTGAATCTACTTTAATGTAAAAGAACAACTGTCAATCTTAAATGTTTACATTAGTATAGATTTGGTTTATTGATAGAAATAAAAGTTATTTCTGTTATTCTTTATGTATATTTCTACTTTTGTTTGGAGTATTATGTTTATGCAGCTCATTTAAAAATATAATTATAACAAAATAGAGATTAATAGTCATCTATATAATAGTCAAACTTATAGTCACATTGGGTATGTTTTCAAAATCATATGTAGACATATTTTAGATAGACAGGAGGTCTTCAAACACTTCAGAGGTCCACAAATATGACATTTAAGATGTCTTAATAACCTAAAGTTTTTTATGAAAATGAGAAATGTATGCTCCTGGAAGTACCAACCTACTTCAGAGTAGATGATGGGCATTAAAGAAACTTCATATAGAGTTTAGTTTCTTTGTGGTGAAAGTTAGCCACTGATCAAGAAGGAAAGTGACTGCCAATATTTACCAAGACAAAGCATGGCAGTTTTTCAAATATCCTGTTTCACACTCTGTGAGATATCCTAGGCCGGCAGGCCAAATATGGATGCCCCAACATTGCAGAGGAACCTTGGATGACTGTCCATTCAGTTGGATGTTTCTGTCATTTTTTAGTTTTGGAAGTTTTTGTTCTGCACTTCTTGTTTACTCAGGTAATATTATATCCTTCTCAGGTCTCTGATTGAGTTGAAGATAGATAGTTATAGTTATAATTTTCTTGTTACCAAATTAAAAAAAGAAATTTAAAAAAGAGTAATAAAATGTATAAGCTTTAAAGTCATAAAAGTATAATTTTGAGTTGGTAATGTAAGTTAGGATACAAAGTGATTTAGATACAAAAATCTGGACTTCCCAAGATAGGGTAGATAATGAAGTATTTTCTTTATTTTTTCCAAATACAAATAGACTGGGTAGTGTAAGTGTAATTATTATTAATAACTGTTTTGTTGTATATAATTTTACTAAGTTAAAATTAAAACTTTTTAATTAGACAAAAAGGAAATTTTTGTGGGATAATCCTCTTGTACACTTTAAAGATTTGTCAATTGAATTGGCTTAATAAACACTGATTGGCCAGTTGCCAGCCAGGAAATATAGGTGGGGTGACCAAACTAAAGATGGTGGGATGAAGAGGGGTGGAGTCAGGAGTGTCACAAAGAGATTCAGAGAAGCAAGGTGGACATGCCATACTAAGAAAAGGTACCAAGCCATGTGGCAAAGCATAAATAAGAAATATGGATTAATTTAAGTATGGGTTATCTAGTAACAAGCCTGATGTATTGGCTGAGTATTTTTCATTCATATTAAGTATCAGATTTGGGTATTTGGGAGCAGGTGGTAGAAAGAGCAAGACTCCACCTACAACTCCTATTTGCCACGTACTGCAATCAATGCTCAGGAAAGATAATAAAAGTTAATAAACAGGAATCTGACAGGCATTGTGCAAGTGCATAAATGATAACTTAATTGATTTGTTCATCTGATTTTTTTGTTGTCAAAATGATACCCGATATGATTCTAATAAAGTCTATATGAGACTCATGTCCACTAGAATGTGCTCAACAAATGAAATTTATTCATTATCTCTGACTGATGATGATTTCTTTTTACCCGCTCTGAATAAAGCAAGGTTTCAAAATATATTTATCCCTATTTCTTTGACTTACCCACATGATTATCTGAAATATAGCAGGGATACCACAATGTATCCAAGGTATCACTCACTTTTGTCCATGTGGGATGTACTTGAAGAGGAAGCAATTACAAGAAAGAAGATTATGAAATATGCTACAGTATAACACTTCTCAAAATATGGTTCGTTGTTGCTGGAGGGCTTCTCTCCAGGTTCCCCAAGCCCCGCAGTCCCACAATCCACTTATAAAATAATCACTCAGACGCTTATATCACTTATAAACTGTATAGCCGTGGCAGGCTTCTTGCTAACTGTTCTTATATCTTAAATTAACCCATTTCTATAAATCTATACCTTGCCACGTGGCTGGTGGCTTACCAGAGTCTTCACATGCTGCTTCTCCTGGCGGTGGCTGCAGCGTCTCCCCCCTCAGCCTTCCACTTCCCAGAATTCTCCTCTCTCCTTGTCCCACCTACTTCCTGCCTGGCAACCTACTTCCTGCCTGATCACTGGCCATCAGTGTTTTATTTATATAGAATGATATCCACAGCAGTTAGTATTCAGCTATTTATAAGAACCCAAAGATGAATAATGTCAGTATACATTCCTGTGGTCCAATAGAGACTGAATCAATCAGAATACATAGGAGAAAACTTGTGAATATGAACTGTATTAATAATACTCATATATTTATTATGGTCACAGTCATAAAATACAAAAGTTTTTATAATATTGTATAATCTCTACAACCATGATACAGTTTAAATCTTGATGAAATTCATAGGAATATTGGGAAAGAAAACAAAGATGATGTGACATCCCTGGATTTATGTTATATAAATGTGTGACTTACATATTAAAGAGATAATATGAATGAAAATTGTCCATGATAAGTCTTTGCTAAAAATCGTGAATTAAATAAAATATCAAATAAGGAATTAAACAAAAAGTTGAAGCTACTTCTACTTTGTGAAATTATTATATGAGCTTGTTCATTTGAGCATGGGAATGACAGTTTTCTCCTGAGTATTATTGTTTGCTTCCTGGAAGATAATGATGACATCTGCTTTTTTTTTTTTTTTTTTTTTTTTTTTTTTTTTTTTTTGGTTTTTCGAGACAGGGTTTCACTGTGTAGCTTTATGCCTTTCCTGGAACTCAGTTTGGAGACCAGGCTAGCCTTGAACTCACCAAGATCTGCCTGACTCTGCCTCCCGAGTACTGGGATTAAAGGCATGTGCCACTACTGCCCGGCCAGTTTTCTGCTTTTACACAATAAAAATGAAGCCTCAAATAGCAAATATCACCAAAGCTTGATTGGAAGACATAGAGCCACTGCTTCATACAATGGGTTTAAAACTGTTTAGAAGAATCTCACAGCTACCAAGAAAGGTTTATCCACAAACAGGCTGTATATTCAATATTAGTATTTACATATTGACTTACCTTATAAGGTCTTGGTAGATCAGGCTTCTGGTACCTTAGTTTAAGCAACCCTATCATTTTCAGCAAATTTAAACACGATGCTCCTAGTGACACATATTTCACTAGGTAGATTAAATCTGAAGCTATTATTGCAATAGAAGATAAAATGATAATCAGGGTGACTGCTACAACTGGAGAGTGATGATCATTAAGCATTGAGTAGATGGCAGGTAATTGTCCATTTTGACTTGCACAGTAAAATATTCTTGATGCTGAAAGTATTCCAGGAGAAATGCTGGTCACCAGTGAAGTTGAGATCCCCAAAGAAATAACCCATTGTACAGAAGGGAAGACTCTGTCCATCCATGTGACAGCAATAGAATCTATGAAAATCCAAAATGCCAAAGTCATTTTTGCTTGAAAGCAAATAGAACAGCACTCTGCAAATGTTTCTGTATCTATGCATATTGTAATAGGACTTGGCCATTTTTTTTTCTAAGAGAGGGATTCTCTTACTCTTCTAATCTGTTGTGCCTTGTGATTGATTTGTCCATTAAAGCACATTAGAAGTGGATGTTTGAGAGCTGCAAGGCTGCTCAGTGCCAGGAATAACAGTTCTTGCTTTCTTGATTGTTAAACTGTCTATCTCATGAGTTTAACACCCCCAACCTTTTTGTCAGCTAATAAGACAGAAAAAAGCCATAGTAGCTGTGGAGACCTGGCACTGCATTATATATTTCTCCAAGTAATAATGGCCTAAAATTTAGCCACTATGGTGTTGCATAAGATGTGGAATATGTGTGATGTGACACCTCCCTCACATCTTCCCTTTAATGGCCCTGTGTTGCAGATGTACTTAGAAGTGCTCCTGTCCAATATCCTTTTTGACATTGGCAAACCTTGATTATACTACTATGTCATTTTATAAGACTGAAAATATCCTAAGGAAAGACTATTTGTGCCCCCTTTCTTTTTTATCATAGTATTTAAAATCAGTGCTGCTCATGCCTGGAATTGTAATTTCCCCAGTAATCTCATCTGGAGCAAGGGAAAGTTGAAGCTCTGGTTCCAACCAGAATAAGCACTTGTCTCTGAAGAAAAGTTTTCATGTTTTTAACAATTTGACAGACTACATAGAGAAATCCCAGAAAGTAATGAATGAGTGATGATAGGGCCACACTTATTCCTAGTGACATTTGGATTTCTATATATAGAAGAGCCAATCATGAAAATTATTGCTCACATTTACAAATAACTAGCATTATTCTAGAAAAACTGAGAGTTACAATATGCGAAGTATGGCTGAGACCTGATTTTGACTCAATTTTTGATGAAATTCTGATGGATATAAATGACAGCCTTAATGAAAATCTTGGCAGTGGGTTTTACGTCTAAGAAAGTAAAGAGATGTTACCTAATTTAAATAGCCTCTTTCATTGTAAAGATAAATGTGTATTTCGAAGGATGAAGCATTTAAGCATGGTGTTTATTCTGAGTGTTCTTGACCTGATTGTTCAGGTATCTTGACATTCTTTTTAACTCTTTTCCTACTCTTCTTTCTTTGTTTTTTATTTTAGGTTTTTTGGTACATGGCCTTCAGGATATATGATTAAGTTTTTAATGTGATTGTTTATCTTATAAAAGATGATTTAGGTTATTGTGTTTTTCTTAGCCTCATTGAAAAGCCTAAAACATAAACATTATTTTAATAGCATTATACATATACTAAACAAATCTATAGTATCTAAAACTTACAATCTTTATTTCCAATCAAAGAGAGGCATCTACCCTATTTAATTTTACTTCAACATACCTGAAGAGATGATTTCCTGGGGTGTCAAAACTGCCAAGTATGATATATTAGTCAGTAAGTACAACAGAGTCACAATGGACAGGCCAGATATAGAAGATTTTGTAATTGTATCAGTAGGACGTTTTATTTCTCCTAAGGAAAAAAATAAAAAAAATATAAGAAAATGACACATCAAACATATGAACTAACTCTGCAAACATTTTATTATAGATTTATAGTGATGTTAATGAACTGTCATCTACAATATCCATTTAAGTCAATGTAGTGGCCCCAAAGCACAAGTTCTCAAATTTAGGTTATTTCTACATTTTGGCCATTTACCTGAAAGTGAGTATCATGAGAAATTGGCAACAATAATAGCTTTTTGTTTCTGCAATTCAAAATATTAATTAAAAATTAAACTTGCAACACACATGAAGTGTTTATTTCAGGTCATAGTTCACTACAGCTATGTATCAGAAGTCATAACATGCATATTGCAGTGCATGGTTGTAACACTGCAGAGTATCACCAAATATTACCCATAATACATCAGCTCAGACTTCAGAAATTTAGATGCTATCAATCTCTCTGTACATAGTTTCTGCTACTAAAGAAATATATTTTAAGTATGCCAAGCAAATATTTCTAGTATCTTCTTACCATAATTCCTAGGCATATAAGTGACAAAGTCATTGAAATGCATTGTGCTAGAATGTTTGATTTTTAATACTGCTGATTTTTTTCTGACTGGAGTTTCATAAAGTATGGGACAACTCCAACCACACTTTATATCCCAACACAGCAGGGGGTAATATTGAGACCCATACATTCATGAAGACCTACAAACAATTAGCAATTGGTGAGAGATGTAGAATTAGTTAGTCTTCCTAATGGATGAACATCCTAATTGGAGTGGTCAGCTACAGAAACCTATATATGCTGCAACACTGAATGAGCACAGCAGGTTGAATTCATATATTTTTTGGGTGTATATGTGATATGTGACAACAGTTGTTAAAGAAGATGAGGCTGTGAATTTGGGGGATAAGGTGCAGATATAGGAAGGTGGTGAGAAGAGATGGAGAGGAAACTATATATTTATATCTAAATTAAATTAAAATTAACTTTAGATCAAGTTGGTTTGATATTAATACTAGTTTCTAAAATATCTGAACTGGCACTGCTTGAGTTACTTTTACTGCTGTGAGAAAGCACCATGACCAAGGAAACTTAATGGAAGGAAGAATGTATTTGGGCTTACAGTTCTTGATGGACAAGAGTTCAATATGTTGAGGAGGTCTAGAAGGCATGGTGGTAGCAATAAAAAGTTGAGAAGTCACATTTTTAAAAAGCAAGGGGGAATCATCGATAGCACACAAAAATTAGAGTGTGAACATGGACGTTAAAAACTCACTCTAGTGGTATGTTTCCTCCAGCAAGACTCTAATTTAAGGTTCCACTATATCTTCAAGAAGCACCATCAACTGAGGACCAAGTGTTCACGTATTTTCAACATTAGAAGAACATTTTTCATTCAAACCACAAGAGTCCTTAAAGATACTTCTGCCAATTTTATTAGATATTTATATGAAATGGTGTTTTCAGTATTAACACGTATAAAAACAATATATTAAATATCTATAAACTATAAACTGTATATAATAGTCTACATACATTATTATCACCTATCTAGCAGAGATTATATTCTTTGGTGAAAATCATAAGCACACATCTGTCCCATTAGGATGCAATTTTTCTTTTCTATTTGTTCAATCATAAATATTTTGCATTGCAAAAATTTTAAACAATTTTTTTTCAAGACAGGGTTTCTCTCTGTAGTTTTGGTGCCTGTCCTGGATCTCGCTCTGTAGACCAGGCTAGCCTCGAACTCACAGAGATCCACCTGTCTCTGCCTCCGGAGTGCTGGGATTAAAGGCTTGTGCCACCATAGCATGGCTAAACAAATTTCTTTGTGACTTATTATCATTAATGGTTTTATTTATGTACTTATTTAATTTATATATATGATGAGGGTCAAGTAAAATTAATGAGAGTAAAGTACTCATGAAAGAATAAGTATAAGAAGCCCTCTGTTGGATGGAGCATTACCATTACTTCTTTTCCTCCTCTTACTTGATGCACTGATTTGTTATCAAGTGAGGCAAACTTTGAACTAAAATGAATGGTCTATTCCTGGCAGTGCTGATAAGAAATGAGAGCTTTCTGAATCAGTATGGAGAAGCTTGTGGTGCTGGAAGAGAATAATCACGTCTATGACTTGATAGATATTCCAGTAGAGCAGTTGGTCAGTTTTCACACACAAGTTGACCAACTCGTTTGCTATATTTGCTGGAGTCTGGTGTTTAAATTTATGAAATAGACTTATCTATGAGGATATTTTTAGCAGTAAAGTCAGTTTCCCCTGAAATAAAATAAGTTCATCTTTAAGGGAAGAATCTTAACTCTTCTTATCAAATAGATAAATTTTAGATGATTGTAACAAAATTAACCCAGATAGTAAAAAGTCATATTATTACATAATGCAAATAAGTGGAACCCTAAAAATACTAGGAACATTAGTACAGACATGGTTGATTAATAGATGTTAATCATAATCTGTTTATCTTCCTTTCATCAAATACATGTATAAAATTATGAGACAAATAATGAGAAAAGATGTTTACACTGTGAAAAGGAAGGATTAAATTTTATTAAATTTATATATCTTGAAAATTAATTTAAGACTCTCTACCTGGGAAGTTGCTGTCCACCGTGGCCTGGGAATCAGGTACACAATCTTCACTATTCATTTCCCCCATTGCCAATCTTCTGTCTCATCTACAGGCATGTGGCAAACTGCTTAAATGAACCTCTCCTCCCATTCTGACTCTAATACCTGGGCATACCACTAAGCCTCATGGTGGAACCATCTTTTCTTCTTACTGTGAACATTTTCAGCCCCAAAATTCTAGCCAATCCCCATTCTTTGGGCCTGCAACAAACACCTAGAAACATAACCAAGCCAAGAACAACAGTGAGCAAACCAGGAAGGGAGTCAGAGGCACTCCTTCTCAGTCAATACACAGTCACCAACAGTTGCTAAGATCCTGAGAGTCCAAGAAAACTCAAGCATAAAAACACATGCTTAAGGAAGACAATACCAGATATCAACAAATACCATCATCATCATTTCAAAACCCAGAGGCCAAGATGCCAGCACAAAAACACAGAAATTGACAGCAAAAAAAAAAAAAATTCCTGCAACAGAACCCAGAAACTAATAGAGTAGCCCAATAGGTTTTAAGCACAAGACACAAACTTCAAATTAGCTATTATGAGTATGCTCAAAGACCACAAAAACTTGATAAATGAATCTCTTCATAAGTCTATGAAAACACAAGCAATCAGTGGAATGAAATAATGAAAACAGTTAAAGAAATTAAAATAAAAATAGAGTAACTAAATAAAATCCAAACAGAGGTACAACAGAAATGATATGTTTTGAAAATCAAATGTAAGACTTAGAGGTAAACCTCACAACAAGGTTCATGAAAAGTAATACAGAATCTCAGTCATTGAAGATAACATAAGAGACATAGATACCTCAGTAAAAAACATTCAGAGACAAAACATCCAGGAAATCTGGAACAATATGGAAAGACAAAAAATATGAACAACAGGAAAAGAAAAAGCTTTGTTCAAAAATATTGAAAATATTTTTAATAAAATCACAGGAGAAATTATCCCTAACCTAAAAAAGGATGTGCCTATTAAAAGTACAAGGAACATACAGACACAAAGAAGAGACAACAAAAACAAGATAAATCTTCAAAAATCATGGAAAATGAACAACTATCTACTTAATGAGAATTGGGCTAGAAAAAAATTTGGAAATAAAATAATAACTTCATAGAACTGAATGACAATGAAAATATAACATACCCAAAGTTTTGTGAAACAATGAAGGCAGTTCTGAGAGAAGTTCATATCATTCATTAAATGCTCATCAAAAAAAATTAGAATGATCTCATGCTAGTAATTTAAAGGCACACCTGAAAGGTTTAGAACAAAAAGAAGAATTCATATTCAAAAGGATTAGATAGCAGGAAATAATCATCTCATAGCTAAAAGAGTTAAATAGAAAAAAACACAAAGATATACTAAAATAAAATGTTGTAGGCTTTTAAAAATCAGCTGTAGAAGTTCCCTGATAGATTTTTTGATCACTTACATACATTATCATATCTTGTACAAATAGCAATTTTTGGACTTTTTTTCCCAATTTGTATCCCCTTGATTTCCCTTAGTGTATTATTGCTCTAGCTAAACCTTTAAATACTATATTGAGATCCCTGAGCTCCAGCCACTCCTGGGAACACCTGCCCAACTTGGCCCCAGGTTCTGGCCACCGGGCAGGTCCCCTTCTAGGCCCACTGGGAAGGATCCCCTTCTCCAAGCCCCCGGCAGCCCCTGCAATCTCCACGCCCTGCCCCCACGCCCATCTGCCCAGACCCCAGTCACTTCCTGAGACTTAGAGACCGTCCCCCAGCTCCCATCCTGCCATCGACTTCCCTTCTGGACCAGAGAGGGCTCCCATCCTGCCCCAGACTTCCCTCCTGGACAAGACCTCCCATCCTTCCCCCTGATTTCCCATCTGGACAAGAGTTCCCATCCTGCCCTGGAGTCCCATTTGGACAAGAGAACTCCCATCTGCACAAGACAGAGAAACTTCCTGAATCTGTCAGCTCTGTCTGAACAAAGTGCGCTGATAAGACTAAGAATGAACCACAAGGAGATGGGCAGACATCAAGGCGGAGTACATACAACAAAATGAAGAGCAATACAGCATCACCAGAACTTAGCCCTCCTCCAACATCTAGACCTAAACATCAAAAATTGGAAGAAGCAGAAGAAAAGAGCCTTATGAATAACATCATGAAGAAGGTAGAGGCTTACATAGAGGAAAAGACAAAAAAAAAATTGGAAGAACGCTATAAAAAATCTAGAGGAAAGGACAAATAAAGTAGAAGAAAACAATAAAGTCACAGAAGAAAACAATAAAGCACTGAAAGAAAATAATGAAAAAGCAATGAAACAAATGAAGGAAATAGTCCAAAACCTGAAAAGGGAAATAGAAAAAAATGAAGAAGACACAAACAGAGGGAATGCTGAAAATAGAAAATCTGAGTAAATGAATGGGAACTTCAGATACAAGTATAACCAACAGAATGCGAGAGATGGAATAGAGGATCTCTGGCTTTGAAGATATGGTAGAAGAAATAGATTCATCAGTCAAAGAAAACACTAAAGCCAATAGAGTCATGAACCAAAATGTCCAAGAAATTTGCGACACCATGAAAAGACCAAACCTACGAATTATGGGGATAGAAGAAGGAGAAGAATACCAACTCAAAGACACAGAAAATATATTCAACAAGATCATAGAAGAAAACTTTCCCAACTTAAAGAAGGAAATGCCTATGAAGATACAAGAAGCCTATTGAACACCAAACAGACTAGACTGCCCCAAAAGTGCCCTTGCCACATAATAATTAAACAACTAAATGTACAGAATAAAGAAAGAATATTAAGAGCAGGAAAGTAAAAAGGCCAAGTGACTTATAAAGGCAAACCAATCAGAATAACACCCGATTTCTCAATGGAGACTTTGAAATCCAGAAGGACCTGGACAGATGTAATGCAGACACTAAGAGACCATGGATGCCAGCCCAGACTAATATACCTAGCAAAATGTTCAGTCATCATAGTTGGAGTGAACAATATATTCCAAGACAAAGCCAGATTTACACAATACTTATCCACAAACCCAGACCTACAGAAAGCACTAGAAGGAAAATTGCAACCTGAGGAAGTCAGATACACCCTGGAAAAACACAGGCAATAGATAAAGCTACAGCAGTAAACCCCAAAGAAGAGAAGTACACACATACACTACCACCAAAAGAAAATAACAGGAAAGAACAATCACTGGTCATTAATATCCCTTAACATCAATGGACTTAATTCACCTATAAAAAGACACAGGCTTACAGAATGGATATGAATGCAGGACCCATCTTTCTGCTGCATAGAAGAAACACATCTCAGATTCGAAGATAGACACTACCTAAGAATAAAAGGCTGGGAAAAAACTTTCCAATCAAATGGTCTTAAGAAGCAAGCAGGTGTATCCATCCTAATATCCAGCAAAATAGACTTCAAACTAAAATCAATCAAAAGAGATCAAAAAGAGCATTACATCTTCATCACAGGAATGATCCACCAAGATGAAGTTTCAATTCTAAACATTTATGCCCCAAACACAAGGGCACCCACATATGTAAAAGAAACATTACTAAAGCTTAAACCACACATCAATCCCCCCACATTAATAGTGGGAGATCTCAACACCCCACTCTCACCACTGGACAGATCTCCCAAAACAAAACTTAACAGAGAAATAAAGGATTTAATTGATGTCATCACTCAAATTGACTTAATCGATATCTACAGAACATTCCATCCTAACAAAAAAGAATATACCTTCTTCTCAGCACCCCATGGAACCTTCTCTAAAATCGACCACATACTTGGCCACAAAGCAAATCTCAACAGATACAAAACAATTGGAATAACCTCCTGTGTACTATCAGACCACCATAGTTTAAAGTTATATTTCAACAACAACAAAAACTACAGAAAACCTACAATCTCATGGAAACTGAATAATGCTCAACTGAATCACCAATGGGTTAAGGAAGAAATAAAGAAAGAAATTAAAGACTTCCTAGAGATCAATGAAAATGAAGACACCACATACCCAAACTTATAGGACACAATGAAAGCAGTGCTAAGAGGGAAATTCATAGTACTAAATGCCCACATAAAGAAGTTGGAGAAATCCCACACTAGTGACTTAACAGCACACCTGAAAGCTCTAGAACAAAAAGAAGCAAAGTCTCCCAGGAAGAATAGAAGCCAGGAAATTATCAAAGTGAGAGCTGAAATCAATAAAATAGAAACAAAGAGAACAATACTAAAAAATAATGAAACCAAGAGTTGGTTCTTTGAGAAAATCAACAAGATAGACAAGCTCTTATCAAACTAACCAAAAGACAGAGAGAGAGAATTCAAATCAACAAAATCAGAAATGAAAAGGGGGACATAACAACAGACATTGAGGAAATCCAGAGAATCATCAGGTCATACTTCAAAAATCTTTACTCCACAAAACTGGAAAACGTAAAAGAAATGGATAATTTTCTGGATAGGTACCACTAAGTTAAATCAAGACCAGATAAACTATTTAAATAGTCCAATGACCCCTAAGGAATTAGAAACAGTCATTAAAATTCTCCCAAACAAAAAAAGCCCAGGACCAGATGATTTCAGTGCAGAATTCTACCAGATCTTCAAAGAAGAGTTAATACCAATACTCTCTAAATTGTTCCACATAATAGAAACAGAAGGAACATTACCAAACTCCTTCTATGAGGCTACAATTACCTTGATTCCTAAACCAAACAAGGATACAACAAAGAAAGAGAACTACAAACCAATCTCCCTCATGAACACTGATGCAAAAATATTCAATAAAATACTGGCAAACAGACTCCAAGAACACATCCAAACAATTATCCACCATGATCAAGTAGGCTTCATCCTAGGGATGCAAGGGTGGTTCAACATACAAAAGTCCATCAATGTAATACACCATATAAACAAACTCAAAGAAAAAAACCACATGATCATCTCATTAGATGCAGAAAAGGCTTTTGACAAAATGCAACAACCCTTCATAATAAATGTCTTGGAGTGATCAGGAATACAGGGAACATGCCTAAACATAACAAAGGCAATTTACAGCAAGCCAACAGCCAACATCAAATTAAATGGAGAGAAACTCAAAGCAATTCCACTAAAATCAGGAATGAGACAAGGCTGTCCACTCTCCCCATACTTATTCAATATAGTACTTGAAGTTCTAGCCAGAGCAATAAGACAACATAGGAGATTAAGAGGATACAAATTGGAAAGGAAGAAGTCAAGCTTTCCCTATTTGCAGATGACATGATAGTACACTTGAGTGACCCCAAAGATTCCACCAAGGAACTGATAAAGCTTATAAACACCTTCAGCAACATAGCAGGATACAAGATCAACTCAAAAACATCAGTAGCCCTCCTATATACAATGGACAAAGAGGCTGAGAAGGAAATCAGAGATACATCACCCTTTAGAATAGTCACAAATGACATAAAATACCTTGGGGTAACACTAACCAAGCAAATGAAGGACCTATATGACAAGAACTTTAAGTTCCTGAAAAAATAAATTGAAGAAGATGTCAGAAAATGGAAAGATATCCCATGCTCATGGATAGGCAGGACTAACATAGTAAAAATGGTAATTTTACCATAAGCAATCTATAGATTCAATGCAATCACCATCAAAATACCAACACAATTCTTCACCGACCTCGAAAGAATAATACTCAACTTCATATGGAAAAACAAAAACCCAGGATAGCCAAAAGAATCCTGTACAATAAAACAGCTTCTGGAGGCATCACGATCCCTGACTTCAAGCTCTACTATAGAGCTACAGTAATAAAAACAGCTTGGTACTGGCATAAAAATCGACATGTGGACCAATGGAATTGAATTGAAGACCCTCACATTAACCCACACACCTATGAACATATAAGTTTTGACAAAGAAGCCAAAAGTGTTCAATGGAAAAAAGAAAGCATCTTCAACAAATGGTGCTGGCATAACCTGATATCAACATGTAGAAGGCTACAAATAGATCCATATCTATCACTGTGCACAAAACTTAAGTCGAAGTGCATCAAGGACCTCAACATAAATCTAGCTATTCTGAACCTGGTAGAAGAGAAAGTAGGAAGTAATCTTGAACACACTGGCCTAGGAGATTACTTCCTAAGTATAACACCAGTAGCACAGACACTGAGACAAACAATCAATCAATGGGACCTCCTGAAACTGAGAAGCTTTTGTAGAGCAAAGGATACGGTCAACAAAGCAAAGTGACCGCCTATAGAATGGGAAAAGGTCTTCACCAACCCCACATCTGACAGAGGACCGATATCCAGAATATATAAGGAACTCAAGAAATTAGGCATCAAAATGCCCAACAGTCCAATTAAGAAATGGGCTTTAGAATTAAACAGAGGATTCTCAATAGAGGAAATTCAAATGATGAAAGATATTTAAGTAATTGCTCAACATCCCTAATTATCAGGGATGTGTAAATCAAAACAACTCTGAGATACCACCTTACGCCTGTCAGAATGGCTAAGATCAAAAACACTGAAGACACCTTATGCTGGAGAAGATGTGGAGGTAGGGGAACTCTCCTCCACTGATGGTGTGAATGCAAGCTTGTACAACCACTTTGGAAATCAATATGGTGCTTTCTTAGAAAATTGGCAATCAATCTCCCCCAAGATCAAGCTATACCACCCTTGGGCTTATACCCAAGGAATGCTCAATCATACCACAAGAGCACTTGCTCAGCTATGTTCATATCAGCATTATGTGTAATAGCCAGAACCTGGAAATTGGTATTGGAAACAACCTAGATGCCCTTCAACTGATGAATGGATAAATAAAATGTGGTACATATACACAATGGAATACTACTCAGTAGAGAAAAACAATGACATCATGAGGTTTGCAGGCAAATGGATGGATCTAGAAAAAATCATCCTGAGTGAGGTAACCCACACTCAGAAAGACAAACTTGGTATGTACTCACACATAGGAGGATACTAGATGTGGGACAAGGATGACTGGACTGCTACTCACATCACCAGGGAGGCTACCGGGAAAACAGGACCCCAAGAAAGACACGGTGATCACCCATTGACAGAGAAATGAATGATATCTACATGAATAGCCTGGACATGAGTGAGGGTAATAAAGGGCAAGTGTCGAGGGAAAGAGAGCTTGGGGTAGCGGGAGTTCCCAGCTGGATCAAGAACAGAGAGGGAGAACAAGGAATAGGAGACCATGATAAATGAAGACCACATGAGAATAGGAAGAAGCAAATTACTAGAAAGGCCCACAGAAATCCACAAAGATACCCCCACAATAGACTGCTGGCAATGGTTGAGAGACAGCCTGAACTGACCTACTCTGGTGATGGGCTGGCCAAACACCCTAATTGTCATGGTAGAAACCCCATCCAATGACTGAGGGAACTGAATGCAGAGATCCATGGCTAGGCCCCAGGAGGAGCTCTGGGAGTCCAATTAGCGAGAAAGAGGAGGGTTTATATGAGCAAGAATTGTTGAGACTAAGGTTGGATAAAGCACAAGGACAATAAGCCAAATGAATGGAAACACATGAACTATGAACTAATGGCTGAGGGTCCCCCAACTGGATCAGGCCCTCTGAATGGGTGAGACAGTCGATTGGCTTTATCTGTTTGGGAGGCATCCAGGCAGTGGTACCGGTCCTGTGCTCAGTGCATGAGTTGGCTGTTTGAAACCTGGGACTTATGCAGGGACACTTGGCTCGGTCATCATTCTTCACCATACATTTGCTTATAGACTGTTTACCTTGTTTACGTGAAGCCTTAGTCCTTAGGTTATTTCGGTAGATAAGACTTATAGATTTATAGTCACCTATGCCTGTCATCTCTATAGTTACGTTAGTTAGGTTATCCAGATTTACAGATACATAGGTCAGATGGACAGGTAATCTTCAAACAGTTCATAGACCTAGAGAATATGGCATTTAAATAACTTAGAATTCTGTTGATGTGAGACACAATTGCTCTTGGTTGCACCAATTGATCCCGAGAAAATGTTGGGCTTCTAAGACATTTCCATTTGGAAGCTTGTCTTTTTGGCACAAAATGGCCTACTGGGCAAAGAACTACCCTTGCCTTGATGGCTGACAGTACAAATACAATACTGTCCTTTCTGGACAAGCAGGACACAAGGAAAGCGACCACTGTACTCTGCCAAGACAGGGTAAGATGGTCTTTCAGAAATCCTGCTTCTGAAAATGGTCTGTCAGATACTCTAGGCCTGTAGCCAAGTTGAATGCACCAACAATGCTGAGAAACATCAGGTGACTGTCCAGGCTGCCAGCTGTCTTGGTCTACTCTTGCAAGATTCCCGAAAGTTGCTTGCATCCATCTACCATTTCTCAGGTACCATTATGTTCCTTCTCAGGTCTTTGATGGGATTGAAGACTAGCAGTTATAGTTACAACTTAGTATATATAATATCTTAGATAGAACATATTAAGTATTAGATTCAGGTTCTTTAGGATAGACACCTTTGAATGATCTTTATAACATGCCATTTACCTATGCTCTATACTTCTCTGGATTTTAGTATGTGTTTCTTGCTTGATATTGTTTGCATTGGTTGTAGTTACATCTTATCTAGGTCATTATCCCTCATTATTTCTGGACAATATTTGATAACCATTCCTTTGCATATAGTCTTGTATTAGTTTAGAACCTTCTTATTTAGACAAAAAGGGGGAGATGTAGTGGGTAGCCATTCCAGCTTGGATCTGGAAGTTCCAACCCCCATTGAGACTCTGGCAACTGTCACGCCTACGAGGCAGGGCAAGGAGAGGCGGCTGGAGACCCCAGAGCTGGATGGGCCAGCACTCTCTCTGTGCGCTCTCTCTGTGCTGGGACGCTGAACGGTGAAGGTGGACTATGCAGAGCTCCGGAGAACACCGCTGTACTGCAATACACCTTCCCCAGACCCTGAGACCTACCTTTCACTTAATTTGTGAGTTATGCCATTAAATAAATATCCTTTTAACTACGTGGAGTGGCCAAAATAATTTCTCCAATAGTAGAGCTAGCAAAAATGTTAAAATTATCAGAGAAGGAGAGATGGCTCAGAGGTTAAGAGCACTGCTTGCTCTTCCAAAGGTCCTGAGTTCAATTCCCAGCAACTACATGGTGGCTCACAACCATCTGTAATGAGATCTGGTGCCCTCAAAAAAAGAAAAAAAAGGATTTAGAGTTGATGGTAATTCCTGAGCTGGAGTGAGAAAAGAGATCTCTCTTGCAAATCTGTATGCTTAACAAAAAATTTTATTAGCTGATGACAAGTTGAAGAAATTATAAAAATATTGTCCTACTTGCTTTGTGTAATCTTCATGTAATTTACCCACAGGAATTAATCCTCAGGGCCTCTGAAGGAAGGAAATTTGGTAAATAAATGTATTTAACTTGTAAAAATTTGGAAAATTAAAATATATACATCATATTATTGACACATACTCTTGATGTTAATGGGTATCATCTCTAAATTCTGAAGAGATTTTTGCTGTAATTACCTATTTATTATTAATTACCTATTATTTGCATTAGGAATACCAATATAAATTAAAACTGACAATACTCCTGATTATGTTTCCAGTAAGATGAAATATTTTTGTACATTATATTGTAAAACACATTATTACAGTGATACCAAATAATACTACAGGACAAGCAATTGATGAAAGATCTAATTGTATTCTAAAAGGTATTCTTAATAAAACAATAAGGAAATATGAATACTCTCATATAGATTACATAATACTTTACCAACTTTAAATTTTTAAATGGCAATGAAACATGGACAACAGCTACTGAAAGGCATTGGACTGCGGAAAAACTGAAGAATTGGGTCAGCCTGTGTATAAGGGTGTTTTGACATTACAATCTGAACCAAAAAAGGTGTTATGATGGGCTTGAGGTCATGCTTCTGCTTCTGCAGGAGACTAAAAGTTGTGGATACCATTAAAATTAATAAAACTTCAACATGAGCAAAGTCTCTTGGATGCCTTGGCTGTTGACATGAATAACAGAACTCTGGGAAGAAAGAGATATAGAAAGCCTTGAAGCAGACAGCTGATCCTTCTACTTGGTGACAGCTTAAGAAATTATTGGAATGGGAAGCGATAGTTTAGCTGGCTAATGAACTTTTGAATGCTATAGCTTTGTTCATTGCTCTGCTGTCTGTGGTAACTGTACAGATAACAGGGACTAATACTTACTGGACTTATACTCCCAATCCTCCAATTAATAAAGGGGTAAATTTTGGAGATATGGGTACTTCTGTTGTAGTCAGTGAATCTTCTTTGCTACCTGGTTGTTATGGTCACAGACCCTGCTAGGCTCCAGGCAGATGGTAAGTAAATTACAAATTATATTGTGAGAGTACAAGGAATTGTTATTTGCATGGGTAAAGGAACTCACTGTTTAAATATAACCTTTTAAATTTGGTTATCTATACTTAATACTACCCAGTATTTTCATAACAAATTACATATACTCCATGCATATTGTTTTAAAGGATAAGAGATGGATGCTACTAGTTCCAAAAACCTGCAGTTTTGTGATATGTGGGTTATCAACAAGGAATCTGACTGGATACATTGACAACAAAATAAAAGTGAGTAGTCTTGGGTACTTTTTTAGCATCTCCCAAGTAGAAGCTATTGTTTGGTGTCCTTATGTCACGTCTTCCTTTGAGGAAAATATTCTCACTCATAATAGAGACACAAAGGTTTCAATGGAACTAGGGAAATTAGTTCCACCATTGATGACTCTTTCCAGTGTCAACGAGTTGTGATGTCAGATTATATGCTGAAATTTGGCAATTTAGTACAGAGTAATTTGTGGAAATTAGCAAGTATCTTACATTCTCTTAAAGCATGGAAAAAAGGTTAAATATTAATGATGTGTAAGATGAATTGCTAAATGGTCTTATTAATCAAAAACCCAGATCCAGATATTGGGGTGAAAGCCAAGAAATCAGAGTAACAAACAAGCCACAGCCACAAGTTCTTACCCTAGGAAATCCTCAGCCCAAGAGAGAGCTACTTCGTGTATACTCACGCCTATCTATATCCTTTCTGTGCCCTGCCATTTCACTTCTTTATCTACCAGCTACATCATTACCTCTTTCTGCCCAGCTACATCACTTCATGTCTGTCTGTAAAGTCCTTCAGACCTCTATGGTTAACTAGTCTAGGAATTAAAGGCATGTGCCACCACACCTGGCTCTGTTCCCAGTGTGGCCTTGAAATCACAGAGATCCAGATGAATCACTGCCTCCAGAATATTAGGATTAAAGGCATGTGCTACCATTGCCTGACATCTATGTCTAATATAGTAGCTGGCTTTTTTCTCTGATCTCCAGATAAGCTTTATTGGGGCACACAAATAAAATATCATCACAATGACGATAATGTATATTTTGTCCTTTACATTAGATAAAAGTCATTACTTTTTGTAGCATTTGTGACATCATATATAATTGAAAGAGCCTATACAATGGCACCGTAATAACTATAGTATCATCTGTAAATGCTATACTCTGCATACTTATATTAATGCTAGTATATCATTAGATGTATATTCATTCAAGATAAAAACTCTGGCAAAATTAGGACTAAAAGAATAATACTAGAAATAATTATAGATACATACCAGCAACTGAGAGCCAATGTTAAACTAACTGATGGGAAACTGAGAGTATTTTCTGTAGATTTTAGAATGGAATAAGTGTGAATTCTGTCTTTACCATAGTACTTGCTTACTGATCTACAGACAGGAGAAAAATCAGTTGTGTTTAATTGTACCCCACATCTTTGGGCCATTCAGATTCTGGTTCCTGTCCAGTTAGGCAGTATCAGTCATGGGCTCCCCCTCCTGGCTTGTGCCTCAATTTGTCCTTCAGTTAGCTTAATATTGACTCTAGGTTGGTGGTCTATATCAATAATTATAATGAATAATATTCTTCCCATTCAGATTTCATCAGAGTTTTTCCTTGAATGGTATATTGAATTTGTTGAAAGCCTTTTCTACATTAAACAATATGATCATGTGAATTCTGTTTATATCTAATGATGTGCACATGGTCATAAAATCCTTGTACCACCAGAGTAAAACCAACTTGGTCGTGATATATAAATTTGCTAATAGTTCTTGAATTTAATGGCCCAGAATTTTATTCATGTTAGTTCGGAATATTGTCCAGACTTTGTGTAATGTGTCCTTATATAACTTTTGTATCTAAATAATGCTGGCTTAAGAGAACATGATTTTAGAGTTTTATTTTGTTTTTCATTGTATAGACTGTGTAACATTGGAATAACCGTTTATCAAAATTAGTGATTTTTTGGCTATTCCCATAAGCTCTGAGCCACCAATTCCCAGCACATATTGCAGTCAGGACAGGTGAATAGAAGGTTTTGTGGCTGGGTTCGTGTCCCAACCTCAATGGAAGCCTTGCCTGTGTCTGAAGATAACCAGATCAGGGTTCTTATCCTCCATTACTGAGAATCTCTGCTAGGGTCACTCTCAGAGATTCCAGGAAGTTTTCACTTCACTAGGTTTCCACATCATCTCCCAAATGTCCCCCAATTCTGGTCAACTCTCTCCTTCCCTCCCCAAACTGCTTGCCCTTCTTTCCATGCCCAGCTTCCCATGGTCCACATGCATAATGTATTCTATTTTCACTTCCCATGGACATCCATGAATCAGACTGAGAGCCTTCCTTCTTATTTAGTGTCTCTGAGTCTGTGGATTGTAGTGAGACTATCTTTTATCTAATAGCTAATATCCACTTATGAGTGCCTACTATGGATAGATGGCCAAAAAAGTCAATAAAATACTTTCCAGTGATATTCTGGTATATTCATAAGTCATTGCCTAGCCCAAACATTATTAGAGAGGTTTTCTACAGAAGCTGATGGGAGTAGATGCTCAGAGTCGCAGTCAAACCTTAGGCTAATATCAGGGAAACATCCATAAGAGAGGGAGAAAGAAGCATAGAAGCTGGAGAGGGCTTGAGGTTATCAGAAGAACACAAGCTGCATGACCCACAGAATCAACTAAGTAGGTCCCATAGAGGCTCACAGAGTCTCAAGTGACAATCATGGAGCTTGCATGGATCTGCACTAGATTCTTTGCATATATGTTGTGGTTCCTTAGCTTGGTAATTTTGTGGAACTCCTAACAGAGAGAGTAGAGTTTCTCTGATCTTTCGCCTACTCATTGGACTCTTTTCCACCTACTGTGTTTCCTCAGTCAGCCTTAATATGAGAGTTTGTGCCCAGTCTTACTATAACTTGTTATATTATATTTGGTTGATATCCTTGAGGGACCTGCTCTTTTCTGTAGGGAAATGGCGGGATAGTAGATCTGGAGGAGAAGGGGGTGAGGAGGAACTGGAAAGAGTGAAGGGAGAGGATTTTTTGGTCAGTATTTATTGTATGAGAGAAGAATAAATGTAAAGAAAGACTAGAGAAGAAAATGAGAGATAAGAGTGTAATAGTGTAATGATATCTGTTCTACCTATGACTTTGAGGTACAGCACCTCAAGATGTAGCAGATAACTATTCTCCCTATAACCTTGAAGTACCTGCCTCCAGGGCATGACCTCAAGGCTACCCTTAAGACTGAGATGCACATATGCCACTCTCTTCTCTCACTCATGGGCCTGGATTGTATGGACTGACTCAGGTGGCAGAACAATGGGAGACTGTACCTCAGCCTTCTAGGATTCTGCAATGATTCTCTTATTCTCTTTCTAGAGTTCTCTCTCTTAATAAATTCCTTTTACCCACTAAGCAGACTCCCATGGATATCTTCCTTCATCAGGCACCCAACCATGTGTATCTGAGCACTATGTGCCCCTACTGTTGCTACTTGCATGACTAAACCTTAAAGCCCACAGGCGGGTGCTGGTGAGGTTCTTCACCCTGCAGCCCAACTCCCCAGGAGCTGCCTGACCCCTGCTCAGGTGACCACCTGCATACAACAGCTGTGCAGAGAGCCTGTAGTCCAGGCAGCTCACAAGGCATGTGAGCCAGCCAGATCATGATGCAGCACCAGTTATTGTAACCACTGCCAGAAGCACATTCGTTTCGTAGCAGATAGAGCACCATGTCAGAGAGAAAGGTGCCCATGCTAGGTGCCTTTCTAGTTCTGTGCTTGTAGAGGCTGGACCAGGTCACAGCCACCAGCCTTGTAAGAGATGGCCAGCAGACTGTTCCTTTACTTTTAAAACTGCTTAGTGTAGCTGCTGTCAATTCCATCTTTTGAAATTCCCACTGCCACTGCCACCATCACCATTTTGTATGCAACCAGCACCATTGTTCAATGTATTGACTCATTTGTTGTAATCTCAGCATCTCTGGCCAGTACTTATGGGTAGGGGTTGCCTGGGTGAGTGTTTGATTCATTGGAGCCCATTTAGGGAGCTGAGTCAGCTCACAATTGACCTGTCTTGGTGCTCCACCTTTGACACCTACTGGCAAAACATTGATACTACATCAAAAAAACATCAAATGAACCAGGTATTCACCCAACCTGGTTAGTTACACCTGTAACATCTGGACACTTAGGACAATCTTTTGAGGATCTTATCTAAGGTAAATTACTTGATAATTTCACACCTCAAACTGATACTAAATAAATATTTTTTCTTTACAAATTTTAAATATTTATTTTTTACATTGTGGTGGATAATGTAACCATTCAAGAATTTAAAGACTTCTTTGTTTATACTATGGCTGAAATTTTACAAGACATGTATGATCTTCCGGGTACAAATACAATTTTTACTGTAATGGTGATTAGCATAGTAATTCATATTATATCATTAAAAAACTAGTTTAATAATATCACCAAATAGGAGACATTAATGATACTGATACAGTCTTTGCAAAGTGGTAATGAGAACTTAAACAAAAGAATTCATTCTTTGGAATCTGCTAATTGACCACATGAACTTCAGTCTTCTAATAATAAATGGACATCAAGATTTAATTCTATTGAAAATAAATGTGGTAAACTAATGGATAACTCAATAAGTCTGCAAAGCAATCTTAATGTCATACAGATAATTTCTAAGAAGAAATGATCATCATTAGTCAATAAAAGGAAATTTTTGTAATCATATGTTTATTATGAACAGAAAATCGTTTTCCATTTCATGAAGTCACTGGAATAATTTACAGTACAGGAGATAGAGAATTTAGAAAAGGTTGTGGTTAATCAATTTCAAGCTGTGGAGGAGTCTGTTAGAACTGATAATCAGAGTGCTAACAAGAAGAAGGGAAAGGCTAGAGAGGTCATAACATTGCCAGTGCCTTACAGAGTTAGGATTTCTTACCAAAAGTCACTACATATCATGACATATACCCTGTAACAGTTTGTTAAACGCCAGCAACTGATAAATATCCTGAAGAATATGTAGAATATATATGGAAGCCTATACATATAAGAAATTTAAAGAATATCATGGAAGCTGTAGTTACCTATGATATACATCCAATATAAGTAAAACAGATGTTAAATATATGGTATTCTAGAAATAGAATCATGCCAAATAACTGGAATAGTTAGTATTAGCTGTAATAGAATATAGCCAGTAATTACAATGGAATAGCTGGCTGAGAGAAGCTAAGGCCTTTGAGCAGCAAGGTAAGATTAGAGGCTTTGAGATGTCCCAAGATCAAATTCTTATTGAGGCCTGCTTTGCTGATATAGATGACAATCTACCTTTGATGAGCATACATTATCCATATGCCATATAGCAGACTTAAATGCTTAGGAAAAGATTCTAGAGTGGGAGAAACCAACTGAGCTATATACAAATTTTTCCAGGGGTCAAAAGAACCATTTACTGATTTTTTTAAACAAAGATTGATCAAGGCTATAAATAATACAACATCAGACCAAGAATTAAGACAAGTAATTAATTCAATCTTTGACTTTTGAAAATTCTAATATAGAATGCAAAAGGATAACTATACCTTTAAAGATGAGATCAGCACACATAGAAGAATGGATCCAGCACAAAATCAGTGCTAAGTCTCTTAACTATGATGATGAGGCTTAGATAGGAGAGGTGATTTCCAGAGGTATAAAGAGGCATCAAAGTGCCAAATGTTTTAACTATGGTAAGCTAGGCCGTATAAGAAGAGTTTGTACACAAGGAACTTTTTTTGTGTAATCTTTTTCTTTTTAAATGAGATAACAACATGGTTCATTTCATATTCCTACTGTTCCCAACTTTGTTCCTTACTCCAGAACCAATGTAACAAAACATTATGTATTCTTCCATTTTTTTCTTCATGCTTATATAATACTTAAACTAGTGATTATGAGTTATTCTCCAGGCTTTTGCTAAGAAGATATTAAAGTAGCTTCTTTGACTATGAACTTCAAAATCCCTTGAACAAATTTACAAATGTGAACAATACTCTAGTATAATTTATATTTTTAATTTGAAATTATTTGACCAAATAAGCAATGAATTGCATGATAAAATGAGTAAGAATTGTAAAAATAAATAAATAAGTACAAAAAAAGAGTTATAATCAAATATATAAATACACAAGGCACTTTTAGAATCAATGCTTCTTCTAGAAATGACCCAAACAGGAGACCAAAACTTCTGGATTATGTAGATGTGGCAAAGGCCAATATTGGATGAATGAATACAGATCAACAAGAGACATACGAGGCAACCCTTTACCACTGGGAAATGTCTCATGGGACCTCTTACAGGCCTCCAAACTAAATGTGATCAAGCCATTTCCAGTCCTTATGTAGGGAATACCTCCTCAGGACAATAAAACAATCCAGTACCTTATGATATGTAAGAACAATTCTGCACTGAATGATCTAACAGTTTTGATAGATGGATCTTAATTTTGAAACAATACCATAAAACCAATATTTTGGCAGACAGGCAGGGCAGACAGGCAGAGGGAAAAATGGGAGAAATCTGGGAGGAGAGATTAAGTAGCAAGAAAGAGGAGGAAAGTAAGATGTCTAATTGTAGATGAATTTCTGAACTGTGTTATTAAATAAGAAACACAAAGCCAAATACAGGGGTGCAAGCCATAGAGATCAGAGCAATAGACATAGCTACCAAACTAACCTTAGCTCAACACACCGCCGTCGCTTCCCAAAAGAACCAAACCAGCTCCTTACTGTCTAACATGCACCTTTATTGGCTTGCTGTTCTGCCTTCTCAATGACTCTAATGGTCTAGGCACCTAGCTACATAGCAAGACATAGAGAAAGAAGTAAGAAAGGTACAGTGAACAGTACTTTTCCATGGTTTTTTACTCATAAAATTAAATATGGTATATAGAAAAATGTATGCAATTTTGTATGATGATCTTTACATTTGAATTAGGTGCTTCCTTTGTAGACTTTGTGTGTTTTACATAGAGTGTAAATTGTCTGAAAATAGAATAATTAGACTTCTTTCCTGTGCTCTATATTGTAGCAGAAGTTTTCCCGTGTCCTGCTCACTTCTGCAGCTGCTTGGTCCCAAGTGAACACACAGAGGCTTATATTAATTACAAACTGTATGGCCTATGGCTCAGACTTTTGGTTGGCTAGCTTACAACTTATCTCAACCCAATCCTATTAATCTATATTTTGCCACCTAGCTTAGTGGCATTACCTGTTCTCACACATCTTGCTTCTCCTGATGGCACCTTGAAAATTCTGCCTAAATCCACCCTTCATCTCTGTCTTCAGTTTGAATGCACTGCCTAGCCGTATTCTGCCTCACCACTGACCAAATAACTTTGTTTATTTATCAGCCAATGAAAGCAACACATATTCACAGCATACAGAAAGACATGCCACAGCACTAATAAAGTGAGATATCCACTGGAATCTGCTTAATGGGTAAAAGGGATTTATTAAGAAACAAAACACAAGAAACAGAAAAGGAGAGTCATTGCAGGATCCTGGAAGTCTGAGGTACAGTCCCATGCTATTCTGCTGCCTGAGTCAGTCCACACAGAGAGAAGAGGGCTGCTTACATGCATCTCAGGTTTTAAGGGTAGCCCTGAGGTCATGCCCCAGGGGTAGGTACCTTATTGGTTGTCAAATGCATATGGCCAGCCTTGCATCCATATACACATTAGCAACAGAAACAGATCACCAGGTTGTATTTATATATAAATATATATATATATGTATATATATACAGTATATAAAATAATAAATATAGGAAAAGAGGCTATCAACATGAGAGATTGAGAACACAATCCAGGAGTTTGGAGAAAAGGTATCTATGAGGGGATAGAGAAGGAAAGGGTGGGAAAAACTTAGATAACTTGATTTCAATTAAAACAAAAATAAAATTATATGTGTACATATATATTTATGCATTTATGTAGGCCATTTGTAATGTATGCATTTGTAAGTGGAAGTATGATGAAGAGGGGATTGAGAAAAGATAACAGAATTATGTGATAAGAAACAGAAGGACAACTATCAGGAAGAAGAAAAGGAAACATCCAAAAGGTGGCAAAGAGAGTGGAAGAAAGGTAGTGTCATCATATTGATGATGAAATATAATAGTATATATAGTGCTAACTAATTTAATGTCAACTCAACCCAAGCTAGAGTCATTTTAGAAAAAGAGAACCTTAATTGAGAAAATGCCCTCACCTGATTGACCTGTAGCAAGTTTGTGGTGCATTGTCTTGATTGATGATTGATGTAGGAGGTCATGGGTCACTGTGGGTATTGCCACCCTTGGGCTGGTGGTCCTGGGTTGTGTAAGAAACCAGGATGAGCAGGCATGAGGAGAAATCTACTAAATAGAATTCCTCCATGGTTTCTGCATTAGTTTGTGTTTCCAGGTTCCTGCCCTGGCTTCCAGGACGAAGGATTACAAACTGTAAGATGAAATAAACCCTTTCCTCCTCAAGTTGGATATTTGGTTGTGGTTGTTCTGTCACAACAACAGAAACCCTAAGACAAACAAGTATTGAAATGCCACAGTGAAACTCATCACTCTGTATGTTAAGCAATTACTGAAAAATAAATAAAACTTTACATGATATGTAATGAATTCTTTTCATTAAATCTTTTAGATATTACAGGTAGAATTGTGTGCAATTATTATCAAACTCTTATGGTACTGTAAAATCTTCATGATAATTATTGTACAACAGAAAATAATATTGCATTCTCAAAAATGTTCATTATAGCACTGTCTCCAGGATGAAAATATCAGAGACACTTGAAATGCTCATGATAGTGAGAAGTATGAGTTCAGAATGATTAGGTAACTGTAGTCTATCACAAAGTCCTGAATGCTGCGTGATAGAATAAAATATAACTGGCATTTTACTATTCCAATTGATATATATGTAATATGTATATATATATATATATATATATATATATGAGAGTACAATATAATTTTCAATGCAAATACACCAAGATACACCAAGAGTGACGACTACACATGACAAGCTTGATCGTGGGTACTTCTGGGAAGAAAACAAAGCTTTAAAGTTGAGGTGAAGTATAATAAAATCTGAGACCTATTGTAGCTTTATAAATGTGATTTTACGCATACATTCTTTATATAATTATTACTTATTTCAAGATGGTGGGATCACATGAAATTAAGCCAAGAGTGTTTAAAAATCTCTAATTTTTGAAGATTCTTAACATTCCCCAGTTTATATAGAAGACATGGCTGGAAGAAATCTAAATTATTTACAGTCTACATTATCGAATATACATACATCCTTTAAATATAATCCCACATTATAGAGAAGATTGCACTTCATTATATAGCATAAAGCAATTATTAAAATTTCCCTCTCAATTTGAGGCCAACTCTTATGGCATACTGCTAGATATTTGTATGAATGGATTTACCTGCTATGTTGACCAGGAGTGATGCTCCTAAATATGAATAGTTTACTTGGAGAATGGCATCGGCAATCTGTGAGGCATCAGGAAGTTCAGCATCCAATGCATTTTCAAACCTGGACATATTCTCCTTTTCCCCAGTCACTAACAGCACAATTCCAGTTACAGAAATGAGACAAAGAACAGCCATTTTCATCAGACTGCTGATAGTCTGAAACTCAGCGACTGTTTTTATCCCTCGACCATCGAGAATTCCAAATGACCACAAAACAGCCAAAGCCAGACATTTCTTTGGGAACTCTGGAACTGGACATCCAGAATAGAAAAGTTGAACAAGATTACTAGCTATTAATAAGCTTTGAGCACCAATGCCTAGGAAATGACTAAAAAGCTGTATCCAAAGACATAGGAAAGCAACAGAGGATCCAAAAGATCTGTTGAGGAAATAGTAGGATGCTCCACTCACAGGGAAGGTGGTTGCCAACTCTGCAAGACAGAGAGCATTCATCATGTTCAGCAAGCCACAACCTGCCCAAATACTTAGGGAGACAGGGATGTTCAGTGAGGAGTATTTTAATACTCCTTTAGGAGACACAAACAAAATCCCTGTCCCTATGGTGGAACTTAACAAAAGCATGTTTCCATGGAAGAATCCTACCACTCTCAAGAGCTGCATAGTTTTGCCTTTTTCTATCTTTTAAATCTTCAAAAATAGGGCTATTCTGTTTTATGCTTTTCTGTAGTTTTCTGCAAAACCCTATCAAAAAGGATGTTGCCTTGACTAAAACATCTATTCCTTATAAGAGATTTTTAAGCCTGAACTTAACTTGGGTTATAAAATAATTAACTTTTAGCTGGGTTATGGTGGCACATGCCTTTAATGCCAGAACGCTGGAAGCAGAAACAGACAAATCTCTGAGGTCAGTGTCAGCCTGGTCTGCAATGCAAGTTCTAGAACAGACAGATCTGTTATACAGAGAAATCCTATCTCAAAAAACAAAAACAACAGCAAAAATCTTAGTTTTAACTCTTTCTAAGATCACAGCTAACATATTTCTTGTCAATAATATTTAAAATATCAATATGCCAATGACAAGCCTCTATATGCTAATCAGAAGTATTTCCAGTCATTCTTAAATATACTTTTGGAGGTAAAACACTATGTACCCTACAATCTATTTGCTTGCTGGGCTAAAACCAATATATGGGAAGCAATTGATAGGGTTTAAAAAAAAAGGAGGAATTTTCAAGTAAAAGACACTAGCAGGATCAGGGGACATCTAAATCTGTTACTCCACAAAAGCAAACAAACACACTAAGCAAAACAAACCAAAAGATAAAAACAAACAACAACAAAATTTATGTAAGTAAAACATGAAAATCAGCTTTTATAAGGCAGTACAACGTTGGCAAGATGAACATGCTGGGAAAGTCTCATGGAGCTGTGCTCCTACTTTCTTTTTTCCTTCTCTCCTTTTCAGGAACAATACCATCCATCTTGACCTCCTGGAATTAGTTCCTGGAATTCTTCAGTCAAGCACATTATTATTCTACAAGTTAAACATTATAACAGTTTACCTGCTTCCTCTCAGTTGATACACATGACTAAGGAGTGAAGAACCCTCACCATCCTAATGTGAATTCATCACAGATATTCTGGTTCCTGCCAAGCAAAACAGGATTATTCAGCATTGGAACTTCTAGTCAACTGAGGCTTGCTTTTCTTTCACAGTTAGAATGCAGTAGAGAAACACAGTTTAATCTCTAGAGACAACTCTGAAGAAAATAGCTACTGCTGTAATGTTATTATACAACCCTGACATACTGCTTCACATATTTACACCAAGACAGTGTCTTATAGATGGAGTAGATACTATTTACTTTGAACTCAGGTGGGCAAAGATTTGTACTTCACCTTGCCATTTAGTAACTGTAGCAAAATGCTGTCATTTCACTTTCAACAAATCAATCACCGTTTTCTTGTAGTTATTAGTGTACATTACTTCTACTCATAAATGCATTTCAACTGTGACAGTTTGGCACAAGAAAGTACACGATTTTGTTACCAGAGAGAGTCTCAGTAGTATCCCATTGAGGATAGTGGGCTCTTTGTAACTTGAACAAAGTGAGAAAGATATGGAGTCCTAACAGAGAAAATTTAATTTACATGAAAGGTGAGAGTAAAAGAATAAAATAATTGCACAGGATGGGTCAGGCTTGAGTAAGCATGCCACTCCAAAACCAACCTCTCCTGGTCTAGGGACTTTAATTAATCAAAATGATAGGGAGTAGTTTTATGAGGGATTATCCTATTATGTTCTTGCAGATGACTGACTTGTTTTCTTCATGGCTCTAGCAGGTTTGTATAATCCTTGGGATGGTCCAGAGCAATTCTGTTAGAGCTTTTCTTTATTAATGAGTATTCAGATTAACTTTTTTATGGCTCATGTATGTGTATGGCTTAATTTTTCTAAATTGGATAATTCCTAACATGTCTTTGAGAGACATGATCTTTGCAAATCTTTATGAGAAGCCAAGGCATAGGAGACCTCATCTTCAGTAACTGCTACTCATTACAAAGATGTGTTGTCTCTATCTAAAAGGATCATGAACTCTCACTCTAGATGATCTAGCTAAGACAGGAAGACTTGAATCTTGTTCTAAAACTGAATTGAAACCCTGAAGCAATAGTTGGAGTTTAACGGCATCTAGGCAAGAAGAAACAGATTAATTTAGAATTTTATTGACAATGTCTGAACAACAAAACTAGGAGAAACAAAGTATGATCTTACTAAAGGAAGTAATCAAGACATATGAAGTCAAACTTTAGACCCTGCATCCTATGATTCAGATAGCTGATAAATTTTACTTGTATGGCCTATCAATTTTTGCCCAGCATTTCTAACTAATCCTGACTGACTAACAGGAAAAAGCCTTCTTCTTTAAAGAAGAGACACAATACCCCTTTCAGCAGTTCAGTGATATAAATCTCTTCAATATTTAAAGCCCTTGCCACTAGTGAATATATTTGGTGTTGTAGGGTAGTAATACTCTGAGCAATAAGTCACTATCTGAGAGGACTGTAGAGAATGCTCTGGTAACATGAGGAGGATGCAAGTCCTTCACAGTCCTACCTATTCTAGTGGTGATTTGATTCCCATTCCCACAAGAAGGAGAATGAGTTGTAGACCTCATTTAGACCTGACAAATTCTTCAAAATGAACAGATAAGACTGGTGTTTAGGTGCTATGTCAACATTAGGGGTTAAGTAAATGAGCAGGTGTATTTCCACTTGTTTGATTAAGAAGCATAGGTAGGAAATGGTCCTTCAATAAAAATTTTCTAAGTTTCAAGACAAAATTTGGCTTTGATTGTGATTATATGTGTGAGTCACCAAATACCTTTGCCCATGTATATAAAGTTGTGATAGTGTAACTCTAGTGAAAGGTTAAAATGTGGCCTATGAGATGTCTTATGTTGCAACCTTCGTTTTGTTTTACCAATGTATCAAGTTTATTTGGTATCTTATAATATCCATTCAGGTAAATCTTCATAGTTGAGTATTCTTTAAATCTCTGTGGTTTCAGAGTCAGGATCGTTCTTCCAGTGAAAAATGGTCACACAGAATATAGGCCTTCTTATGCCATATTTTGAGTTTTTATTTCTATGCTTAATTTGTTTAATACCAACTTCCCTGAGTATTACATAGGCTGGTTACAGACTTCTTGCTGGGTTGTTATATAACTGACATTTATTTTGAAGGTTCAATTTCTAAGATGCAGTTTCCCAACTTGTCATGAAGAGCACTTAGAACTTTACTTGAATTTTGGTTGTCCTTATACAGAGAGATCCCTGAAGTTGAAGAATCATCTGAATGCTTATTGATTCCTAGATGGGTAAATGTAGGAGTGCATTGCTGGTTTTTCTCCCTATCTGGATGTATCTGCTTGTACCTGTAGTTTTACAATTAGATTTATTTCTAATTTATGTGTAAGGGTATTTTACTTGCTCCCTCCCACACCTTACCCACATTCCCCCACCACCACCCTATACCAGCTGCCAGAGTGCCTACCACCCCTAGAGAGGCACTGCAGAGTTGGGGTGTGGGGAGGGGAAGGGAAATATTCTGTGTTTGGGTGGAGGTTGGGGAGGAACAGGGAATTGGAAAGATCCATTTGGCAGCAGGGACACAGATCCCCACCATGCAGTGCACATCAGAGACACAGGCTTTGCTCCATGTGCAGTGGCAGAGAGACAGATGTTCCAATATGCGCACAGCTGTAGGCACCTGTAACCTCACCCGCAGTATGGCAGTGGCCGCAACAGTGGCTACGGAACTCCTCTGCTGCCTCACACACTGCATGGTGGAGACATAGGACCCCACCCGACATGCTCACAAGGCAGACACAGGCCCCTGACAGTGAAAGTGGTGGTCATGACATGTATAAGTCTCCCCACTGCAGAGATATAGGGCTCTGCTCAATAGGCAGGCTGTCTGCAAGAGGTGGCTCATACATAGGCTCCATGTGATGGCCAGCTGCCAGTTGCATGGCTTCTGAAGGTGGAGACCCGGTTCGCACTTGGGCTCTGGTTTGGTGACTGCAGCTGAAGGCAAAGACCCAGCCGAGCCCTGAGTGCCTGCATGCATACATGGTGGAAGGACAGGCTGTGCCCATCATGAATTAAACATTAATAGGATGTAAACATTAATAATGTAAACATTAATAGTACTTGGTAAGAAGCAGAATTTTCCATTAAGAAAAGAGAACGGGAGAGAAAAGAAATACTGCTGTCCCTCTGAAGGATAGCCAGACAAATCATGCCATTTACTCCCTGGCTAAGGGGAAGTGTCCACCAACCCCATCCATTCTGGAGAGTCCCTGTCTGTGGATGCCAACTGTGGTTCTGTTTCTCTCTCAGGGATCATTGCTGCATAGGTCCATGAGGGTGGAGGGAGCAGAATGCTGAACAGGGTTCGGAAAGCTGTGTGTATGACAGAGAAAGCTCTCCCAGAAATGCCTCCAGTGAAACACAGAGTATAGGAAATATATAGGGCTAGGAAGTCTGGGACAAACCCTAACTTGCATTAAGTGATACACTCCTATCATAAGGTTTCCTATGTGGCAGCAGGATCCTGGAGCAAAGTTCCTAGTAGAAGTCTTATTTACCATATGTGCAACAGAGGAAGCTTCTAACAGGGACTGTGCCAAGGATCATCGTAAAGATAAATCAGGCATCCAGGCTTAGAGACAGCTTTCAGATTAGGTCAGTCTTTCAGGCCCACAGACATTCTTCAGATAAGGGCAGGTAGAGAGCAGGATGTCTTGCTGAGGGAAAGGTAGTCCCCTTGTCAATGAGCTTTGGAAAAAGCTTATGGGCCATGATAGCCTGCAACTTCTGATCAGGAAGGCCTTCCAAAAACAGTTCATCCAGTAAAAGGTTGGACTGAAGATATTTTTGTCAACCTCTCCTGGATGGCATAGATTCAAACTCTACAATCCTCAAATGCCAAGGGCCGAGGGAGAATACAGCAGGTGACAACTAGTGTTTGACAAGTTGACCCACCAGTGGTATAACTCCCTGTTGGGAAGCCCCACTTGACAAAACTGTGGAGTTACTGACTGTTATTGACCTATGGCTACTGTCTGTAATTTTTCTCATGTCCTACTTCATTTCATTCCTAAAACCAGCTATGAGTGTTTTCCCACTGCTTGTGTGTTTAACTCTAGAAAATATTATACCTTTGGCCACACACTTAACTGTGAATTTCTGTTTAATCTGTATAACTCTGACATATAGGAATAATATCAGAATATTCTTTACTAACACAGGAAAGTAACAGTATTCTTAGTCTAAAAGGCTTTTATACATTTTGGGAAGACCTTAGAATAAATTCTAAACAGACTAAACATGCTTTGCAGAAAACACACAAAGACAAATCCCCAAGTGTTTTTTATTGCTAAATCAAGGCCATTTATCTCCTTGCAGTAGTAACTCTCTTTCTGCATGTACCCTGACCACTCAAGGTTCAGCCAATTGTTTACTGTCTAGGATCCCTCACCAACTCAGAGCTATGTGTGTGGGTCAATGTGACATTGCCAGCCTAAGAGAAACTACGTTTCTTATCTTGCATTATGAGAATGAGTAGGTTCCTGAAAATGTAATTTCTAATAGTCCAGAGTTTGGCTGTGAGAGAGCAGTGGCAGTGTGGAGAGAGATGGCTGTGTAGAGCTATGTGAGAGCTGCTGTAGAATGTGAGTGAAGCGCGTGGGTGCGTGCGTGCGTGCGTGCGTGCGTGCGTGCGTGTGTGTGTGCTGAGTGAGAAATGAAGAAGGACCATGAGAGAAGTGTGGAAGAGTAAGTGGGTGAAAAATTGAGTGAGTAAAGAGTGAGTGAATAGTCTAGAAGTGTGTGTGTGTGTGAGTGAGTGTGAGAGGGTGAGCTGTGCGTAAGAGATGTTGCTATGTAGAGGATCTGTGCCAAGGAACTGTGTGAAGTGCTATATGGTGAGCGAGCTACATAAATGAGATATTTAGCTATGGCTGTGTGGAGATTTGTAACTGTGTGTAGGCAAGAAGAAGCTGTACAGAAAAGAGATGTAGAGGATATATATATATGATGTATAGCCATGTGAAATATGCATGTATGTAAAGATATGTAGCTGTTTGCAGCAGTATAGAGATATGCAGCTGTGTGGAGACAGAGTAAGGGTCCATTCTTTCTTTTTTTTTTTTTTTTTTTTTTTTTTTTTTTTTTTGGGTTTCCGAGGCAGGGTTTCTCTGTGTAGCTTTGCGCCTTTCCTGGAACTCACTTGGTAGCCCAGGCTGGCCTCGAACTCACAGAGATCCGCCTGCCTCTGCCTCCCAAGTGCTGGGATTAAAGGCGTGCGCCACCACCGCCCGGCAAGGGTCCATTCTTAAGATGAGGTAAAAGAGAAAGTTATTCTCAAAAAGCATTGTGTTTCTTTATTATTTACTCCTCGGAGAGAAAATGTCTAGCCTTCTGATAATAATTTTTCCTAAGCACTCACTACTCTGGGGTCTTCTACTCACAACCCTGGAGCAGATCATGGGAGCTGGCCTTCCCCAGTCTGTGATAGTAAAATGAATATTTACATCAATATTTTAATATTTATACATCAACATTTTGTGGGTTCTGTAAGACATGCTACCAATATAATGCAGAACAACCTAAGACCCATGTCTTTCAAGTCACTAATATCACCATCCTATAATTAAACAGTCACTCAGTTAAAGTATAATACTTCCATCCCTAGATACCTGGTACACAGATAGCAAAAGTAGGCATTCCAAACAGCAATGTATAACAATAGTTAGAACACGATCTATGTGTCTGGAGAAAGAAAAAAAAGGCAAAGAAATCTGACCTTTAATTATCTGCCCTGATATCTGGACTCTGTTCAGTGGCTTCTATTTCTGGATGGTTAGTGAGAAAAGGAAGAACTAACAAGTGATGGATTTTCCCTATGAGGGCTACAGATAGATGTATATAACAAGATTTGATAGAAATCAGAACCTATGATGGTTTTCCATGTAGCGACCCATAGCTTATTAAGTCTTCCTGGAAATAAAAAAAAAAATAGGTCCCTTTATTAAAATGTGGACCACATGCCTTTGAGTATGTCCGGAGATTACCCATTGTATTCTTATCATATCCTGTCACAGATGAACCAACATAAATCAGAAAATAGCTAAGTGCACTAATAATCTTGTTAAATTATCCTATATTTTGAATGTTGTTCTAACATATAAGGTATGTTCATCATACCTTGATGGCTGGATATTCTGATGAAAAACATAAACCACACTGATAAATCAACCAAGCCATACAATGAGGGATTGTCAGGTGGATTTCTTAGAGCCAACCTATACTGCCCATAGAGAATGAAAATATACCCTTATCTATATGAACAGTGTCAAAGGCCTCTTCCAAAGATTTTCATGCAAGTAACTAATAGGTGAAGCCATCATCCTCATTACCTAACTAGATTTCTGCAAGTGCCAGGCATGGAAACAAAGCATGAACAGGTGAGAATGAAAATGTGGTGCAGATTGACTTTGTCAACCTGGATCAAACTTGCTAGAGAGTCTAATGTCAGATGGTTTATTCCCAACAAATTCAAATACAGTATAATTTGGAAAAGTTTCTGTTTGTCTTAGGGGTTTATTGCTGTGAAGGTAGATCATGACCACAGCAATTCTTATAAAGGAAAACATTTAATTGTTGCTGGCTTACAGTTCAGAGGTTTCATCTATTATCTTCATGGCAGGAAGCATGACAGCATGCAGGCAGACATGGTGTTGGAAAGGTAGCTGAAAGTTTACTACATCTGGATCCACAGGAAGTAGGACTTGACTATGATATAGTGGTGAAGTTCAAGTTTCTGACACCTCAGAGACCACCCCTAGTGAAATCTCTTCTCCAACAAAGCCATACCTACTGCAACAAAGCCTCCTAATAGATCCACGCTGCATGGGCCTATCTGGGCAATTTTTATTCCAACCACCACATTGGTGTAATACTGTCTCTGGTGCAGAAGGAAGCATAATTACATTGAAACTCAACTTAGGGTACATGTCATTTCTTCCCAGAAGATGGGGTCTAGATGTAGACCACATGTACTAGCTTAAGGGTATAAGGAATGATCTGGCCTGGCCTCAGTAATGCAGATGACATGGAGATCATTTGGACTATTAGCCACCTCTGGTCTTGTTTCTGTCAGCCTGGGTGCATCTCTGGCTATACATATACATCTAAACTGTTAGGAATCTCCTGTACTGAGGAGTCCCTGGCTGTAAAAGTCATTTAGATTACTAGCCACTTTCAATCCTGGGTGTAGGAGCTTGATATAGCTTGTCCTAATAGATAACTCTGACCACCAGGCTATTAATTACTTCCAATTCTCAGCTTTCTAGATGGAAGAACAGGTTTTTCATCTTTACTAGTGGAAAGACAATCCTGTGTGCTTAACATTACTGGTTTCTCTGTAAATCTGTGGGCAGGAGGACTTTTGTGATATATTCCCAACACTTACCCGAAGCATTTTACATTGGTACTCAATGAGAACTGACAGTGACAGACTCATTTAATAAACATTGATGTCTTACTGGACTGAAGACAACCAGCATCAATGGCATTTCTCCATAACTTTCACACCAGGCAACAGGCTCCCAAAGGCCTGCCCATGTACCAGGGACAGATCCTGATCCCCCTGCCTATGTGCCTCCCAAGCAGTTCGAGCCAAACAACCATCTTTCATACCCATAGGGCCTAGTCCAGTACCATGGAGGCTCCATAGACCATAGTCTACAGTTCATGGGCTTCCACTAGTGTGGCCAGTCATCTCTGCATGTCTTCCCATCATGAACTCGATATCCCCTGCCTGCAGAATCCTTCCTCTCCCTCATCTATTGGATTCCCAGAGCTATAAAATATCCTGAGTGAGGTAACCCAGATTCAGAAGGACAAATATAATATGTACTCACTCATAAGTAGATACTGGATGTGAAGGAAGGGATGACCAGACTCCAACCCACAGCTCCAGAGAGGCTAGCTAACAGGGACTCTAGAAGGGACACATGGATGGTCCAGTGAAGGAGAAGTGAATGAGATCTACATGAAAGGACTGGAAATGGGGTGGTGGTGGAGGAGGATGAGGAGTGGGGAATGAGAACATAGGGAAATGGGAGGGTCAAGTTGGAACAGGGACAGAGTGGGAGGGCAGGGAGGGCGATACCATGATAAATGAGGACATCATGGGAATGGGAAGAGGCAGGGTGCTGGGGAGGCTCTCAGGAATCTATAAGGAAGACCCCACCTTGGAGTGCTGGCAGTGGTTTAGAGGGTGCCTGGAAATGTCTGCTCTGGTGACCAGTCTAGTGAAATCCCAAAGTGTCATCACAGTGCTAAAATCTTAATGCAGACTACATCCTTAAGGGGTAGAAAGTGGAACTCTCATAAAGCCATAAAATTAAGTGACTGTCAGTCCTAGGGGTGAGTGTTTCCCTATGAGTTGTTGGCCAAGGAATCTCTTGATGTGATGCAAACTATATAGGCTATTGCCACTGCTGTTTGTGGCATTCAGAGAGACTGTAATACTTCATTGTTATTAACACTATATTCTATGAATACAAAACATGAGAAATTAAGTTGTAACTGAACTGAATTTTCCTTTCCTCCTCGTTTTTTTTTTAATTTTATTTTATTTTACAATACTATTCAGTTCTACATAACAGCCACAGATGCCCTTGTTCTCTCCCTTCCTGCCCCCTCCCCTTCCCTCCAGCCCACCCCCCATTCCCACCTCCTCCAGATCAAGGTCTCCCCCGAGGACTGAGATCGACCTGATAGACTCAGTCCAGGCAGGTCCTCCTGGTTGTTTTAATAATGATGGAAGGTACTATCTGTGCTACTGTGGGAGAATTGTCATTAACAACCCTGAAGAGTTTGGAACTCTGTGTGTTATATTCGCAATAGACCAGGCCCACTATTATAATAGTGTTATGATCATTATGCATTCAACCAACTGTTCTTCAATTAGATTTAATTCCATTTCATAGGGAATATCTTTCAGCTATGAATTGGGTGGATTTGTTTCCTTAGTCTGTCAAAAATGTCCTATGAGAATTGATTAGACATATGTTTACAAGTCTCTAAGCAAAGTCATACAGCATGCAGATACAAGAAAAACATTGGTATATGGTTCCTTTGGATGTAATGTCCTTTTATTTCTTTAAGAAACAGCTGCTACTTTGGACTCAGGGAGCTATTTGGTTCAATCAAAGACATCCAGAACCACAGATCTTCATGCTAACCATCAATCTGAATTGCATAAATAGGTGGACTTGTTTGCTTAGAGTTACAAAAGAACCTTCTATCTTGCAGAAAAAAGTTATGAAAAACTAGATTTGAGTTGAACATCATAGTAAGTGTTTATAATCTCAGCATTCAGGAAATGAAGACTGGAGAATTGTGAGTTTGAGGCAAGGTTGGGCTAACAGAGTTTCTGGACAACCTGAGCTACATGGTGAAACACAGTATCCAAACACCAGACAAAAAGTTCTGTAATTTCAAATGGTCAATGGACAATAAATAATTTTGGCATTTAATAAACATAGGCTGTATTAAGGAATGAGTGCACAGTGGAAGGGAAATATTGAAAGGAGGATGTGCTTAATCTGTGGTATATCTGTGTCTGAAGTGAGCAGAGAGTAGACAAACTTTGTCACAAAGACCATGAGATGAGCAATATGAAAAGTAGAAGGTCGTTTCTGAAATTTCTGGGAAGGGAGGCCTTGAAACTTAATAAACTCAGAAAAACATTGCATTAACAACAGAATTGAGGTAGGAAAGGTTTAAGTCAAGAATCTGACTTCAGAGAAAGCTAAGCTGTGATCCTGAGATGAACCTAACAGTGAAGTTAGTTCACAGAAAGTTTAACCAAGATGTTCTAGCCAACTCAGTGTAAAGTCCCACAAAAGACACATTTTTTCAGTTTTAACATCAATCCCTGTTATGCACTGTTACATTTACTCTCAGTAGTTAATCAATAATACTGCAGAAGAAGCCCACATAGCACAACACCCCCTTTCTTATCCACTCAACTTTGTGTCTTTGAAAAAAAAAATAGTAACAACAACAACAACAAAAAAAAACTTTCCATGCCAGATTATGCTTCCCGGACAGTCTTGGATTTGTGGTTTTCCTTTGGAGCATTGTGAACTTAGCAGAGGTTAAACTCTTAGAAAAAACACACTTTGTTTCCCAATGGTTGACAATAAAACAACAGGTAGGGATGGGATTATGTACCCAGCTCCTCTCTTCCTATTGGTATTTGGTCTGACCTATCAAGGACATTTTTAAGCGAGACTAGCTTTTTCCCCTTTAAGTGCCTATAGTAGAAAGTACATTCAGTACTCACACAGTCCTACATTACTGTCTTAATTTGTTCTGATCTTGAGCCACTGTAAAAAGAAAATATTAGCTTGTCCAACAAAAGTAAATAAGAATACACTATTAATGTGAAGTTGATTTTTGTCCCAGAACCCACATGAATGGGTTCTGGTAATCTCAGATCTGTAGAGACCTATTGGTTTCTTCCCTTACTTCTAGTTGCTTCTCAAAGGTAACTACCTGTGGTAGTTTCAATGTGTTTGGCTCCCTTAAGCTCATAGGGAGTGTACAGGCAGAAGTTTCTGTACCACCAACAACTCTCAAATACCCAGTAGCTACTTCCCCATCAATTGAATCAGGGGCTTAATATTATTTGTAAGTATTCAGCCATTAGCTCAAGTTTATTAATAGCTAACTCTTAAATATTTAGAAATTCAAGTAGGTGTTACTCTAGTCAGCTTCACAATTATTTAATTGTTTATTGTTTTAACATTGCACCTTTATATCATGAAGTTTTGATATGTATTAGGAAATACATGCTTACATAGATACATACAAAGAATCAAATAAACATATTTCAAAGAAAGATGTCATAGGAAAGTCAACAATTCAAATATGTCAGAGCAAGAATAATTTATCAAATGCAAATCAATTAAGGTGATCATTGCATAAACAGAATGAAGAACATAAATCATGTTGAAGAAGAAAAGACAACTGATAAATTTTAAAAATGTTTTATAGTTAAGTGCTGGCCCAATTAGGTATAGAAGGAACACACTGAAGAAAGAACAGGGCCATATATAACTAACTCATCACTAACATTATACTGAGTGGATTCTCTTTAAGATTTGGAGCAAGATTGCTCTCACCACTTTTTTATTTTATAGTTCGATTTAAATTTACATATCAGCCATGGATTCCCCTGTCCTCCCTCCTCCTGCCAAGCTTCCCCCCTTACCCAGCCCACCCCTAATTCCCGTCTCCTCCAGGGCAAGGACTCCCCTGGGGATTCAGCTCAGCATGGACCATGATTAGAAAAAGCACAGGGATAAATAGCCAAACTAGTAGGAACACATGAACTATGAACCAATAGCTGAGGAGCCCCAACTGGATCAGGCCCCCTGGATAAGTGAGACAGTCGATTAGCTTGAACTGTTTGGAAGTTCCCCAGGCAGTGGGACTGGGACCTGTCCTTATTGCATGAGCTGGCTATTTGGAGCCTGGAGTCTATGCAGGGACACTTTGCTCAGCCTGGTTGAAGGGAAGAGAGGACTGGACCTGCTCTCACCATTTTTATTCAACAGAATATTTGAAGTCCCAACTAGAGCAATCAGGCAAGAGAAAGAAACAAAGCTGATTCACATTAGAACAAAACACAGATTGTTGTAACTTGTGGATGACTAGCTCTTACATTTAAAAGCTCAATGGATTCTGTCAATGAACTATTGAAACTACACTGTATGGAACTAAAAAAGATCAGTTAATTAACTGTTATATTTAATTGTTTTAGTTTTAAAATTTTACATGCCAATTGCAGTTTCTCCTCATTCCTCTCCTCCCACTCCCACCACCCACCCCATTCTCCCACCTCCCCTCTCTCCCTGCCCAAAATCCTCTCTCTATTTCTATTAAGAAAAGGACAGGCCTCCATGTAAAGTAAAGGGTCCAGTGAAAGAAACCCACCCTGTCCCTGAAACCAGAGCAAGTGAAAGAAACACACCTTGGCCCTGAAACCAGAGATAATAAAAGAAACACATCCCAGCCCTGAAACTCAAGCCAGTTCAAGAAACACTTTAGCCCTGAAACTGAAGAGGCCTAACTTAACATTAATACAGCCATGACAGGCTACAGACTAAAAATATTGAGACTAGGCCACATCCTTACAATAATTAGGGAAAACCACAGACTGTACCCTGCGGGAGACCAATCAGAATTGAGACAAACAAGTACTAGATGCCCTAAGACATAAAGAATAGCTTACATCACTTGTATATAGGTTACCAATTTCCTTGCAGCAATGCCAATACCAATCCCTGATTGACAATATTCTGTTGCCCATCTCCTGCCAAATAAGGAGTGCAATGCCCATCTGAACCTGGCATTCTCCTACATCTCCATTCTCTACTCCATAAAATTCCTGCCTCAATTGAGCTCCAGGCTCTCCCTATTCAATTGCTGTGTCAGAACAGATGGAGAGACCAGACTCGAGCTTGTAATTAAGGCTCTTTGCTTTTGCCTTGATGAACTATGGCTTGTGGTGGTCTCTGGGGGACTCATGATGCAGATATAATAAAACCAGAACCAAAGAAACACACCCTGACCCTAAAACCAGAGCCAAAGAAACACACTTTGGCACTAGAACTGGAGCCAATGAAACAAATACACCCTGGCCCTGAAACTAAAGCCAAAATATTTAAAAGGGTCAGTGAAAGCAACACAGTTTGACCCTGAAACCAGAGCCAAACCTGCCTCTGACCAACTGAATATGAAAACAACTAATCATTGAGTAGGAAAAGCAACCAGTCCTTGCACAGAAAATCTTCTCCCTGGAAAAACTCCAACCCTAGGAAGCCATATATAAGACCCTCTGCCTGTTCAGTTATGGGCTGTCTTTCTACACTCTGGCATAGGCAGCCACTCTCCTGGATTCCTCCTTCCCAAATAAATCTCTTTCTTAAGAGTTTCAGGTGAAGATCTTCTTTTGGTGACACAGAGCAGAATCTTTGCTGGGATGTTGCCTTAGGGAGACTGAGCAAAAAAATTAACAGCTTGTTCTCTGAACTAGAGGGGATTGCTACATTTCCACAGGGGTTTTCATTTCAGCATAGTGAAACAGAAGAAGTAGCATTTTGGGTCAGTTCTGAGAAGAAACTGATATGTCAGCTGCGACATTCCCTAAGGCAGGCTGGGCAGAAGAAAAGAAAAGGATTCCTCTGCTGGGCAACTCCCTTAAGGGGTAGTGGTGGAGGAGAACTCAAGTGTAGTGGCTGTCTCTCATAGAGGAGCAGAATTGGTACATCCTGCAAGAAGACCATCACCCACTGCACCCCAGCTTCAGGTATAGCCTGGCTTTGTGACAAGTTAGGATACCTTTCTCTTCATAGTTGGAGATATCCAGGATATTTCCCTTCCCAGGTGTAGGTATAGCCTTAATTCCTGACAAGTCTGTAACACTTGCACTCCCATGGATGTCAACAAAACATGGAACATCAAGTTGAAGTAGCACTAACCACCTCCTCTTATATAAAACCTGTGTAAGGCAAGTCAGTATGAGGAATAGGGTTTCAAAATCCAGCAAAAGAGTCAAAGATAGGTCATACTCACATTGCTAAGAGTGTCACAATCAGTCTAAGCTATCTATACAACATTCACAAATATGCAGAGGGCCTAGATAAGTCCCATGCAAACTCATTGGTTGGCAGTTCAGACTTTGTGAGATGCTATGAGGCCCAGTTTGTTGATTCTATGGGTTTTCTTATGATCTCCTTAACATCTCTGGCTCCTAAAAGCTTCCTTATTCTACAGCAGGATTGTCCAAGCTCAGCCTAATGTTTAATTGTGGGTCTGCATATCTGTTTCCATCATTTACCGGATGAAGTTTCTCTGAGGACTATTAGGGTAGGCACCAATCTATGAGTATAAAAGAATATAATTGGGCATCATTATATTGGCATTTTTTTCTCCAGTCATGTTTGGTTCTATCCTAGGTCTCTGGGACATTCAATCTCTAGATCCTGGAACCATAGGCACTGTCAGGTATAAGGTAACTATCATGGCACTATCCAGGCTGGACCAGTCACAGGTTGGCCCCTCCAACTCTCTCTGTGCTTCACTTACACCAAAACTTCCCATAGGCAGGACAGACTGTAGAACAAAGATTATGTGGCTTGTGTCCAAAATTTGTGCACTGAAAGTCTTGCCTGGTCACATGTAGCACATTCAGGCTACATATCTGCTATTGCTATGTGTCTTAGTTGTGGTCATCCTTGAAGATTTCTGAGAATTTCCCTTTCCCCATGTTTCTACCTGACCTTGAATACCCCCCATTTCCACTCATCTCTTTCAATGCTCTTCTTCTCCATCTCCACCAACTCCCTGTCCCCACCAACCCAATTCTTCATGTACCTTTCCCCACTCACCCATAGACCATCCTGAAATCTCTTTTATTTCCCCTTTGCAAGGGGATCCAAGTGTCCCCACCTTGAGCCATCCAAGTTACTTAGCCATCCTGGTCTGTGGATTGTAGCTGGGTTATTCTTTACTTTACAGCTTAATTTCTTCCTTTATCTCTTCCTTTATTCAGTAGTAATTCAGTAGACAAATTTTCAGTTACCATGAGTTTGTAGGCTTCCTGTTGTTTCTGCTTTTATTGAAATACTGCTTTAGTCCATGGTGGTCTGACAGAATGCAAGGGGTTATTTCAATTTTTTTGTATCTGTTGAGACTTGTTTTGTGATCTGGCATATGGTCAGTTTTGGAGAATATTCCAGATGGTGCTGAGAAGGAAGTGCATTATTTTGTGTTTGGTTGAAATGTCTTTTGAGACATAATGTCTGTTAGTTCAATTATTGCTCTATTTAAATTTGCCTGGATGATCTGTCCATTGATGAGAGTAGGGTATTGAACTCTCCCACTATCAATGCATGAGGGTCAATGTGTGATTTGAAATTCAGTAGTGCTTCCTTTACAAGCATGGGTGCTTTGTGTTTGGGGCATAGATGATGAAATTTTAGAAGTCATCTTTATTAACTTTTCCTTTGTTGAGTATGAAGTGTCCTTCTCCATGTCTTTTGATTATTTTTTTTTATTGAAGTCTATTTTGTTACATATTAGAATAACTACACCAGTTTGTTTTTTAGAGTCATTTGCTTACAAAATATTTTTCTAACTCTTTTCTCTGAGGTAATGTCTATCTGTTGTGGAATATTAGCTTAAGATGTGTTATATTCATTTATGCTGTGGAATATTTGTTTAATGATGCAAAGATGTGTTGCATTCTTTTATGTTGCATTTGTTTAGCTCTGTTAAGTTGTGCTACTCTGCATGTGTAAAACACCTGACTGGTCTAATAGATAGCTGAACTGAATGGCCAATATCTAAACAGGAGAGAGAAATGAGTGGGACTTGTATGCCAAGAGAATAAATAGTAAAAGAAGAGCAAGGAGCGAGGAGTGAGGAAAGGAGAATGAGAAGAAGATGCCCAGAGCCTGCCACCCAACCACACAGTTAGCCAAGGAATAAAAAGGAAAGAAAGATTAGAATAGAGAAAGGTCAGAAACCCAGAGGCAAAATGTATTTAAAGTGAAAGAGGATGATTTAAGTTAAGTTAGAAAAGCTGGCTAGAAAGAAGCCAAGCTAAGACCAGGCATTCAAAAGTAAGAATAAGTCTCAGTGTAGTTATTTGGGAGCTGGATAGCAGGCCCCCAAAGAGTTAAAAAAATACTACACCTATTTTTGATTTTGAATTACATTTCTTGTATGCAGCATAAGGATGAATCTTGTTTTCATGTTGACTCTATTAGTCTGTGTTTTTTGTTGGGGAATTAAGTGCACTGATATCGTGAAAGATATCGATGAGTAATGATTATTAATTTCTATTACTTTTTTGTAGTTGATGATGGTGGTGGTGGTGGTGGTGTGTGTGTGTGTGTGTGTGTGTGTGTGTGTATTCTTTGGGTTATGCTAGTGTGAGGTTATTTATTCATTTTATTTTTGTGGGTGTTCCTGATGTTTACTCCTTTGGGGTGTTGGTTTTTTTTTTGTTTTGTTTTTTTTTTTGTTTTGTTTTGTTTTGTTTTTTTGAGACAGGGTTTGTAGTTTTGTTGCCTGTCCTGGAACTCACTCCGTAGACCAGGCTGGCCTTCAACTCATGGAGATCCACCTGGCTCTGCCTCTGGAGTACTGGGATTAAAGTGTGTGCCACCACAGCCCAACAGTTCTTTTTGTTCTAGAGCTTTAAGATGTGCCATTGTGTTGTTAATCTCTCTCTCTGTAGCTGGAGTTATCTCAGGTCCACAGCCACTCAGACCCAAATAAACACACAGACACTTATATTATTTAAACTGTTTGGCCTAATGGCTCAGGCTTCTTGCTATCTTGTTCTTATATCTTAAATTAACCCATTTCTATTAATCTATAAGGTGCCATGTGGCTCGTGGCTTACTAGTACCTTACATGTTGCTTCTCATGGTGGCAGCTGGCAGCATCTCTGACTCAGCCTTCCACATTCTGGAATTCTCTTCTCTGCTTATCCCACCTGTGCTATACTTCCTGTCTGGCTACTGGCCAAGCAGTGTTTCATTTATCAATCAATCATAGCAACACATTTTTCACTGTATACAGAAAGACATCCACAGCACTCCTCCTTTTCTTTTTTTCAAAAGGAATGTTTTCACTTTAACATAGTAAAATTACATATAACAAAACAATTATCAAGCAAGAATTGTAGTTATAATATCTAGTCTATATGTATTTGGCAAAATTTAAAGAAGATATCCTATCCATCCTATATTTGTGAGTCTAAGGTTTCATATCTAACTTACCTTTTATCATAACTAAGTAAATTATAACTATCTAGTCTTCACTTACATCAAAGACATCAGAAGGATATAATATTACTTGAGAAATGAGAGAAGAATGCAAGCAACTTTCAGGAGTCTTGCATGGTAGACAGAGAGATCTGGCAGCCTGGACAGTCATCCAAAGTTCCTCTGTAAAGTTGGGGCATCTGTCTTCAGCCCACAGGCCTAGAGTCTCTCAGTCACTTTCTTCTGTGTCCTGTAGAATGTCTGGTAGTTTCTTCTGTGAATCAGGGACCTAAAGATTCATTTTACCAAGCAAAGTTCAATGGTCACCTTCCTATGGGTTCTGCATGTGTAGTCAATCAAGCAGGCCAGGCAAGAACATTTTCTTGCCCAAATGGCTATTTTTGACAAGAAGAAGACAAACTCCATACAGAGTGTCTTTGATGCCCATCCTCCTCTCTGAAGTAAATCTAGTGCTGCCAGGAGCAGACATATCTCACTGTCCAGAAAGCCTAAATTTTTAAACATTTTAAATGTCGGACTCTGTAGGTCTTTGAAGTGTTTGAAGATTATCTACCTAATTGAATTATATCTATGTATACCTAGAAAACTTAACTAACATGACTGTAAGTGTTAATATCATAGATGACTAATTATTAATCTATTTCTTAATTATCCATTACAATTTCAAATGAGCTGCACAAACATAATACCTTAAATAACAGTAGAAATATACACACAGTATAACAAAATTAACTTTAAATTTGTATCAATAAACTAAAATCCATTGCAATGTAAAACATTTCAAACAAGTTGTTGCTTTTTAAAAATAGGTTAATAAATCTACCCTTTCATCCTATCATATCTAAACTATTTACTTTTCTTCTTTAGAAAGAGATTGCATTTATAATCAACCTACTTTAAAAAATGTTGGTTTTTCTATGTCCCACACCAGAGGGCTCTTCTGATATGGGACAGAAAAATCTCTCAACCTTTTCTTTTAGCAATATGCTTGGGTTTAGAGAAGGAGTGAGCCAATTCCATCTCCAAAGCCCCGTGGCATATTTGGGAATTCATGCATAGCTTCTCATACTACATCCTGCTGGATGAGGGTGCTGTATCTTATGGGGACACAAAGAAAAATTTAGAATTATGGGGAAGTCCATGAGGCTGTATTGTCTGAACCAGTTGCCTTGAAATGTTGGATCATCTGGGCCATGGTGTCATCAGAAACCTTTCAAGGGATCTTGTCTAGTCAACCCTGATGTATCTTAATTTGGCACAAATCCATAGCCTCTTGCTTTCTGTGGAAACAAAAGCAGAGCCTCCTTTCCAAAGCAACATATCCTTAGATCCAAATTTTCAAGTCAAAATAACTTTGAAATAAACATATTGATTTAACACAGCAGCTTTTACAATTCAATGTCTTTCTGCAGTTAAAAATCCCAAAGACAACACAATGCAGATTCTCTGTGTGATATTCATCTTTACATGGCTTATTTTTATATTACTTTTAATTTTTCTTTAAAGATTTTATTTTTTTAAAACTATTTATTTCTTTATTTAACTGCATATATTACTTTTTTAATCTTCCAAGCCTACATAAATTTTATACACATCGTAAACCATTTAAAGTCTTATTTCATATGAATCTGTCTTATTGTGATCTATTGCTTTAAACTGCAGCATTTCTAAGACAGAAATGGCAGCTGTGTCTGCTGGCTCTGCCCACTTCAGCTTCCCAACATGGCGGTGGTATGTTTACTGCCAGCTTTGGAACTCGGAGCCATGTGTACCATCAACTCTCAGAAGCAGTGGGTCTATGCTTCTATCAAAGCAGTGTGCAGCCCAGAAACCTCTATTTTTCTTAAATCTAGCAGACCAGAAACCTCTTTTTTTTAATCTAGCAAGAACTATATCCACCATGTAGCATAACGTACTGCTCAGAGACACCTCTGCTTATCATGGTGTAGGTTAAGCATGCACGCCATGAACCCACAATAAAGTAGCTCAAGCCCACAGGCTACTGCTAACTTGAGAGAGATAACTAGGAAACTGTTTTTAGCTCCATTTTAGAATCTTCTTTCTCAGGTTTTAGGTGGAAATTTGTGCCCCACATTGGGCGCCATTTGTAGCTGGAGTTATCTCCAGTTCCGCCTGTGCCTACAGGCACTCAGACGCAAATAAGTACACAAACACTTATATTATTTAAACTATTTGGCTAAAGGCTCAGGCTTCTTGCTATCTAGTGGACATCCATAACTTCTCTCTCTCTCTCTCTCTCTCTCTCTCTCTCTCTCTCTCTCTCTCTCTCTCTCCCTCTCTCTCTCTCTCTCTCTCTCCATTTCTCTTTGTAGGCACATAGTGCTGTAAAGTTGATACTTAGAACTGACTTAATTGTGCCTCATAGGTTTGGGTATGATGTATTTTTAATATACATTAAATTATTAAATAGTTGTTCATCTCTTTCTTCATACTTGTCTTGATCTTACTTCTATTAACTAATGGGTTGTTCAATTTTCATGAGTTGGTATACTTTCTGTTGTTGATATCCAGCTTTCATCTGTGGTTGTCAGATAGGATATAGAGTGCAATTTCAATTAGTATTTCTCTGCTGAGCTTTACTTTCTGTCAAGGTACATAGTCAATTTTCAGGAAAGTTTTGAGTTGCTGAGGAAAAGTGCATGTGTTTGTGTTAGTATGAAATGCTCTGTAAACACTTTTTGGGTCAATTTGGTTTATGACATCATTTATCTCCAGCATTTATCTTTTTAGTTTTTGTCTGGATGATATATTCATGGGTGAGAGTGTGTGAAGGCCAATATATAATTTTAACAGTAGTAGTTCTTTTGTTTGTTTGTTTGCTAAATTAACTTGGGTTCCCTTATGTTTGATGCATAAATACTTACAATATTGTCTTGGTGTAATTTTACTCTGTTTAATTTTTATTTAAAGTCTATTTTGTCAAATATTAAAATATCTCTACCTGCTTACTTCTTTGACCCATTTTCTTGGAATATCTTTTTCCATCCATTTGCCCTGTAGTGATGTCTATACTTAATGGTAAGGTGTGTTTCTTGTATGCAGCAGAAAAATGGAACCTGTTGTCTAATCCAGTATGCTAATCTGTGTCTTTTTAATTGGGTAATTGAGACCATTAATGCTGAGAAATATCAGTGAGAAATTACAGTATTTGTTCCACCCATGACCTCCCAAAGGAGGTGGTGCTTCTGGATGTTGTATATGACCTCTTAAAAGGGAGATTTTAAAAAAGGGGGGCATGTGACACTTCTTCCTGCTGCCTGACAGTTGGATTCGTTCTCTGTCAGAATAGAGAATGACTTCAGTTGTTTACTCAGTTCTGTATTTGTGAGTATATTTCCTCAATTTACTGTAATAAATTTCCCTCATACTCCTTAAACAAACTCCCATGGATTTATTGAATTATATGGCACTCAATTTGTTTCCAATCCAAAATGGAGCTTTCTGTAGTATTTGTCATAAATCTACATATTCTTCTCTTCCAGAGGACTACAACTGGAAGGTAGAGGTTGATGTGGCATCCAATGACAAAACAAGAGTGTGCTTCCACCCTTCTGTGGACATTTCCTATGAACATATCAAACCTATCCCTCAACCAGATATTTTGCATAACATTGAAGAAACATATGAACAAGTGCTGAAAACCAAATTAGAAGAGCAAAGTGAACAACTTGAGCAAGGACCCATGAGCAAGGTGTTCTTCATCACAAAGCGTCTCTGGCACCTACATGGGCAGTATCACAGAAGTTGTAAGAAACTAAATCCTGCCAAAGACAGTTGACTGCTCTTGATTTTCCAAGCATCAAGAAAGTTTTGCTTTATTTCTTATTTGCCAGCTGAGAAAATGCAAATGGTGTATTCATTAAGATGTTATGTAAGAAAATAATAAAACTATGCTTTCAAAAAAAAAAAAAGGAAAAAGAGGTGGCTCAGTGGAACTGAGTGGAAGTGACTGATGTTCCACAGGAACCAGGTTCAATTTCCAGGTCTGTTGGAGTCTGATCACACAAGGATAAAAAATAAGCTAAATAAATAAAAAGAAAAAAGGGACCATGTGACCCCTTTCCCTTTCTTTTTAAGAGGTCATGTACAACAGCAAGAAGCACTGTCTTCTTTGGGCCTTATAGCCCAAGGCCACGGGAGCAGCAACTACCATTACAATGATCAGTGTTTATTGATTCTTTTTATTTTGTTGTAAAGATGTGGGTTTTTTCCTCCCTCATTGGATTTTCTAGTCAGGGGTTATTTATCCCTTATGTTTTCTTTTTTAACCTCTATAGATGGAAATTTTTACTCTAGTGCCTTCTTTAGAGTTGTATTTGTGATACTGCTTAAATTTAGTTTTATCTTGGAATATATTTTTCCACTTTTGTGATTGTTAGCTTTATAATAGTCTGAGTTGGCATTTGCCATCTTTAACATTTGTAAAACACCTGTCTAGGTCTTTCTGTCTTTTAGAGGAATCAGGTGTTATTTTATTGGGTGTGTATATGTAGTTTATTTGTTCTCTTTCTCTTGTAGGATTTGATATTCCTTTATACTGTATGTTCACTGATTTAGTTATTATGTGCCATAGTGAATTTCTTTTCTGGCCGGGCGTTGGTGGTGCATGCCTTTAATCCCAGCACTCAGGAGGCAGAGGCAGGCGGATCTTGGTGAGTTCCAGGCCAGCCTGAGCTACCAAGTGAGCTCCAGGAGAGGCGCAAAGCTACACAGAGAAACTTTGTCTCGAAAAACCAAAAAAAAAAAGTGAATTTCTTTTCTGGTTCTTTTTTTTGTTTTTAACTTTACTACAAAATAATTTATTACAGCAAACACAGCTTCATCACAAGACTATGTACAAGCACAAAGCCCCCGACTACCCTACTAGGGAACTCTTCTTCCCCCTTGCCTTACGGACCTCTTGTATCAAATCTTTTAGATACTGAATCTCTTTGGCAAGGGAATCTGCCTTCTCTTTCAGGGCTTCGTTCTTCTTTTCTAGCTCCTTACACTCAACAGTGAGGGCTTCCTGATCAGCCCGCTTCTTCTGACGGTATCTAGTGGCTGCTGTCTTGTTTTGCTCCATTTTTTTCAGCTTCTTATCCAACTTTTCAATTTTTACCTTAGCTGTCAAAATAACTCCAGGGGGTCATAAGGTTTGGGTCGAGGAGACCCACGGGGAACACCTGGAGAAGGCAGACTGCTTGGTGATCCCCTGGAGATGGAGGGGCTGTGCTGGGGAGAACCCAGGTAGGACTCAGGGCTCATACAGATGCCACTGTCATTATCTGAGGGGGTGTCTTCATCCTTTACACACTGAGGGATTAGAGTAATGTAAGAAGCTGAGTCAGGCTTCAGATCTCCTTCAGAGATATCAACTTCACTGCCTAGCTCTAGACTGAAGGAATGATCTGGAGTGGAAGACAGAACCCCTGGGGAACAGGGGAAAGGAGGCAAGAATGCAAAGGGGGCAACCTGGTCGATTTGTGTTACACTTTCTGGGAGATGGCCAATTGGGTTCGCTGTCATGAGCTCCTTATTAGTCTCTTGGACTAGAGGGGCAAAAATATCACATGTGCCATCCAACATGGCCAAAAGCTCATCTGGTCTGGTTTCCAGGTCATCCAAAGGAAACAGAGCATCAAAGTCAAACTCTTTAAGATCCATTTTCTCCAACATCCAATCTTTCTGGGAGAAAGCATCCTCCTTGCCGGTGTCTGAGGCACTGACCAACCCATCCACAGCCAGCCATTCGGAGATCCTCATGTGTCGGAGAGAAAGGAGAAATGCTCTTTTCTGGTTCTTCCTGTCTATTTAGTGTTCTCTATCTTTCTTATACCTTATACCTTCAAGTTAGGGAAATGTTTTTTTTTTCTATAATTTTATTCAAAATAGTTTCTGTGCCTTTGATCTAGGTTTCTTCTCATTTCTCTATCCCTATTATCTAGAGGAAACCCAAAAAAGCTTGCCCACACAGCTGCCATGATAGGCCTAAAGGCCCAGGCACAATTTCTGTGACAGGCTTACTGGCAGGCAACACCCAGATCCAGGAAAAGCCATAAGATGACACCACCCAGAGATTTACCCAGGGATGGGGAAGTACCTAACATTTCAAACAATCCAACCATTACATAAGGTGGCCAGATGTCCCTGAGTCTAGCACACACCTTTTTTGTTTTACAGATACTTCTAGACTAATATCAGCCAATCAGGGTTCTGAACCTTGGAAATTCCCTCACCCCAACCTCTGGTATGATAAAAACTCTACCCCCACCTGAGTTTGGGACTCTCTGCCCTCACCACTGTGTCAGACAGAGAGACCAAGCCCTAGAGCTTAAAATAAAGGCTCTTTGCTTTTACATACAGGATTTGGACTCTGTGGTGGTCTCTGAGGGGTTCCTGTAATCTGGGCATAACATTTGGGTGTTTATCTGGGATCACTCAAGCCCACCGGCACCACCAACCTCATAGAGCCTGAAGCTGGCTGATATGTTTGTGGCCAGCCCCTGCTCAGGAAGCCTCAGGATGGAGACTTTGTGATCCAGAGTTGGCAAGAGCCAGAGGGGGCTTTAAGGAGCTCAGAGCATGCCTGAGCTGGGCTGGGGCTGGTGGAGAACTGCCCCTCCAGGGTCACAGCTGATGAGTGGCCTACAAGTCTGGGGGCCCAGCTGGAGCATGGAGTCACTTTCAGTCTGCGACTCTCATGTTCTTGAGAATCTGGGGTTAATAACAATATTCTGTTTATGTTGTGTGCCTTCCCCACCCATTCTAATGTGTGGCACACCCATAACTTGCCCTGGTGGCTGCCCACCAAACCTGAGGGAGCATTGGCTCCTAGGACAGGGTGGAATATCACTGCCTATGGTTGTTAAGCTAAGATAGACTTTGTTATAATACTGTAGCATTCGGATTCAACAGATAATAAATATTTGTCTTCTTTTAAAAAGCTTGGTTATAAACCATTATTTGTTAAAAAACTACTGCTAGATTCAGGTGCTTCATTTTTTTTACAATGATGATGAAAATTTAGAGTTATTCTTGTTATGGTATATACATGTCTTTCTGTTCTTGTTTAAAATATTGTATCTTCACAATATATTCTAGACTACTGAGGGAAATCACAAAAAAGACTTTGGTAAGAGTTTCTTTGTTTAAAAAAGAAAAGGAAAAACAGAATTTGTCTGAAGTAAATATCTGAGAAATGTCTGAATGAACTGAGGGTACATGGGACATGGTAGAAGGTCAGAGGGAATGTATGTTTATTGTAGTTTCTTATACCTGCAAATATTGAATTTAAAAGTTAATTTTGATTGGTTTCCATTTTAAAATTAGCTGATGATTTTGCAAAGTTTTTATGTTAAAAATGGAGACATATATGTGTATGTGTATGCAGACACATATGTGACTTGGATTTAACTATAGGTATAAACATAGGAAAGCTTTAACTGTATGTATGCATATGTAGCTTGGATCCAACTGTGAGTATGTGTGCAAGTAATTATTGTTTAAAAAAATATGTTTTAGATAGCAATCATGTGGCTTTCCTCAATCTTCACTGGTGACCTCATGGGCAGCATGTTGCTGGCAGCAATCTTTTATTAAGGTTATAAAGATCTATTCAGGTTAACAAAAGCTAACTTGGAGATTTACACCTAAGTACTTATATCTTTGCTAAGTATTTAACAACAAGCCTTCAGAAAATTTAAATAGATGGCAACATATATTTGATAAATAAGGTATTCAATAAAGATATTAAAGCTGCACCTCAATGCTTTATACACAAGAATATACCTTCCTCTGGCAGCTAAACTTTGTAATTTAAGAGTTACCCACTTAATAAGATGATGATAGTTTTAAAGACACGAAGTCATCATAGGGAATAGCCTAGGTTTGCAAATGTATGGCAGAACTAGAGTTCCAAAGAGCGTCAAGTTGCAATGGTGGACCTTGGCAGTTTTAAAAATGCCAGTGCAGTGCCAGGTGATGATAGCCAGAATTGCCAGCCATAATGAAACAGAGCAGGCTGAGGCCTAGAAGGCATGTATATATATATATATATACATATATATATATATATATATATATATATATATATATATGCCCTGCCAAGAGTAGGGTCAAAGAAATGGTGCAATCTTCTAAGTAAAAGAACCAAAAGGATTATGAATGAATCCCAGATACTAAACTTTGGGATTGTTTGCACTTTGGTGCTTGGTTTTGTTTTATACGGATTGTGGTGATGCCATGTTTTCTCCCTCTTAAAATAAAAGAGATATTTTATTTTTGATATTGCAGAAAGACATTTGAGAGATCTTTTTAAGAACAGTCTTTTAAATGTTTAAATTTATAAGGCTATGGGACATTCTAAGTTTATAAAATGTTCTATAGTGTTAATATTTGGACTTAAAATAAAAGGCTGAAAATTAGGGTCACAACCATAAGCACCAAATACTAACCAGAAACTTGGATGTTCATTTCTTGTGATGCAGCAAGACAATGGCCAAGTGAAGGGCTTTGGAACAGCTCCTGAATCCATGAGTATTGACACTCTCCAGGTTGAAAAAAAAAAACAAAACCTTTTTACAGGGATAGTCTAAGACCATCTGTATGTCAGATGTTTGCATTGAGATTCATAACAATGGCAAAACTGCAGTTATGAAATAGCATTGAGAAAGTTGAGAACCAGTGAAGCTTAAGAATGTATGCCTAGCCACTTTGCATTTGCCAAATTTGTTAAGCTTAAAGTATCTGGATAAACTGAGTCATATAAATGTTTTTATAGTGATATTTTGTTTTGGTTTCTTTACTGATGCTAGAAGAACTTCAATTTAAAATCATTGTTTTTAGGAGAACATAAGTAGTCAATCAGAAATAATCAAGTTTTTTAATTGTAATCATGTTAAGTATTGATGTAATTTATTCTAGGGATAAGATTTACTCAGTCACTTACATATGTTTTCAGGGTTGAGCTTGAAACAAATAACTAGAAACAAAGTTTGGCTATTCAGATGGTGACAAGTAGCTGGCTCAGACGGTGGACAAGCAGCAAGACACTGGGATTGATTGCACACCTTTTACCTGGACAATGTAAGATCAGTCTTCTGTGTCCCTCTTCCATAGGAAAAACTCTGCCTTATGGTCCTGATGGCCAAAGAAGATTGATGCTGTTCTTCTGGTGCCCCCAACACTATGGAGACCTGGGTATGAACTGGCACCTGTCACTTATAGAATTGGAAGCTGCTTTAATTTATCCTCCTCAGATCTCTGATAGTACTGATGGTTAGGCTAGCTATAACTTTGTCAGCTTGGTAGACTCAGACAACCAGATCCTTCCACAAGGCTAAAGATAGGAAATCTTATAAGCTCTGAGGATCTCAGAAAATCATTTAGATTATGAGAAATGTTTCAGATTTCTCTCTTGTTATATGATATAACAGTTCAGAGCTTAATATTTAATAGAATTCTGATAGGCTGGTAGGACAATGACTACTTAGTGTTCAGTCACAAGCTCAACATTTTAAATTTATTTTAGTTGTCATCTAAATCTAAATATAAACTTAAAAGTGCTTCTCATCAGGCTAAAAATCTCTGTCTAATATATACCTGGCTCTCTGGGTAGAAGAAAAATGCACATGTTTTTAATCAAAATCTATAGTTCTTGTTGGGACTCAAAGATATGAATCCACTTCTGCTGTTTTACAGTTACCCATCCTGTGCTTTGTCTATGATATGAATTTCAGTACAGATTGGTAATATTAATTTCTCTAAAACTTTTATGTCATGTTATAAGATAGTTCCTATAGGCCTCAGAGGATTAAAAGAGTCATAAAACTTGGATCCACTTCACAGAGGTTGCAAGGACTCCAGATAGGTACAGCTTAAATTTCCTCCACTTGTCTATTCCTAAGGATGGTATTTTTTTTAAATCTCTCCTTGTCTTGGGACTCCTGCTTTTCCCAGCTACTAAGAATGTGTGCCTATGGGTTCCAAATAAGTTCATAAATTTTAACTTCTGTTTCTAGTTTAAATTTGTCTCAACAGGTCTCCACTTGGTTGGCAGACACCTCCAAGCTTCAGTTGCTGACTACAGTGTTCCAGGCAACTATGAGCTCCTGACTTGCATAAATCTGACGTGGACCAACCCAGCCAATGTAATCCTTTCCTGTCTCTACAGGGTCAGATAGCCACACATGCTCCTGACAGATGCCCCATTGCCCAGCCTTTGACTAGCCTTTCAGCCTTTTTGGGTCTCTGACAATGGTGCTCGAATGCCTGTTCAAAGCAGTTCCAGAAGAGAATACATCATCCCATGTTCCCTGTCCATAAAAGCCTGAAATGCTGAGTCAAATGGAAACTCCTTGGCACAGAGGCAAATTGATCAATTATAATGCCCATTGATCATAATCTTGTTGTACTCAAAGACCAGAACTACAGGGCCTTAAGAATGGCAGTAGATTCAACTGTCACTGCTCTAGAAAAATCTGATAGCTAATGGTTCTTAGGTCCCAGTACTCTTGTTCCACTGGGCAGGTAAGACTCATGATTGAGTCCTTTCATTGGTACTTGTGAAGAGAGTAATGTGGAGGGGCGCCAAAACAGCTTGATCACACAGCTGCCATGATAGGCCTAGAGTCTCAGGCACAGCTTCTGTAACAGGCTTACTGGCAGGCAACATCCAGATCCAGGAAAAGCTATAAGATGACACCACCCAAGATTGGGAAAGTACCTAACATCCCAAACAGTAGATAAAGTGTCCAGATGTCCCTGAGTCTAGCACACACAAATTTTTGTTTTACAGATTCCCCTAGACAAATGTCAACCTAACAGGGTCCTAAACCTTGGAAATCCTCTCACTCCAACCTCTGTTATGATAGAAAAAAAAATAAACTCTTCCCTACCCAAGCTTAGGGCTCTTTGCTCTCACTGCTGTATCATACAGACAGAGAAACCAAGTCCTGGAGCTTGAAATAAGGGCTCTTTGCTTTTACATATGGGATTCTGTCTCTGTGGGGGGATTTTGGGGGTCCCCATGAACTGGGTATAACAATTGCTTTAGATGAGATCTTTTCACAATTTCACACATTTCCAGTATGTTGTATTCCTTGCAGGTTTATACCTAACTTTTTTTTTTTTTGATTGAAGTATCCATTTCTTTTACCTTGTCTCCAACATTGAGATTTTTCTCTTCCATGTTTTGTATCCGGTTGATGAGGCTTACCTCTGAAATTTTTGTTTTGGGTAGGCTAGGGAAAAAGGCAGAGAAGGGCTTCAGAAAAGAGATAAAGGGATCATGTTCCCATCTTGATTTGATGGGAACAGGTGATTGGAGTTGTGGTGGGAAAAAAGAATCCTGAATATGTGTTCCGGTAAGGTAAATAATTATCTTTTTTTTTTTTATTAAAGATTTTTTATTCTTTTTTTTTTTAAGTAAATGTATTTTACAACATCATTCAGTTCAACATAATAGCCACAGATTCCCCTGTTCTCCCACTCTCGCCCCCCCTCCCACTCCCCCACCCCACCCCCCATTCCCATCTCCTCCAGATCAAGGTCTCCCCCGAGGACCGGGATCGACCTGGTAGTCTCAGTCCAGCCAGGTCCAGTCCCCCCTCCCAGACCGAGCAAAGTGTCCCTGCATAGGTCCCAGGATTCAAACAGCCAACTCATGCAACAAGCCCAGGACCCGGCACCAACACACGGCTGCCTCCCAAACAGATCAAGCCAAATGACTGTCTCACCCGTTCAGTGGGCCTGATCCAGTTGGGAGCCCCTCAACCTTTGGTTCATAGATCCTGTGCTTCCATTCATTTGGTTATTTGTCCCTGTGCTTTATCCAACCCTGGCTTCAACAATTCTCGTTCATATAAACCCTCTTCTTTCTCACTAATTAGACTCCCAGTGCTCCACCAGGGGCCCAGCCGTGGATGTCTGCATCCAGATTCCTCAGACCTTCCTTGGATGGGGTTTATGGCACAATTAAAAGGGTGTCTGGCCATCCCATCACCGGAGTAGGTCAGTTCCTGCCGTCTCTCGACCATTGCCAGCAGTCTTTTGTGGGGGTATCTTTGTGGATCTCCGTGGGCCTCCCTAGCTCTCTGCTTCCTCCCCTTCTCATGTGGTCTTCATTTACCATGGTCTCCTATTCGTTGTTCTCCCTCTCTTTTCTTGATCCAGCTAGGATCTCCCACTCTCTTTCCCTCGACCGTCGCTCTTCATTGTTCCCACTCATGACCAGGCTGTTCATGTAGATCTCATCCATTTCTCCGTGTCTTTTTTGGGGTCCTGTTTTCCAGGTAGCCTCACTGGTGATGTGAGTAGCAGTCCAGTCATCCTTGTTCCACATCTAGCATCTTCCTATGAGTGAGTACATACCATATTTGTCTTTCTGAGTCTGGGTCACCTCACTCAGGATGATTTTTTCTAGTTCAATCCATTTGTCTGCAAACCGTATGATGTCATTGTTTTTCTCTGCTGAGTAGTATTCCATTGTGTATATGTGCCACAATTTATTTATCCATTCTTCAGTTGAAGGGCATCTAGGTTGTTTCCAGGATTTGGCTATTACAAACAATGCTGATATGAACATAGCTGAGCAAGTGCTCTTGTGGTATGATTGAGCATTTCTTGGGTATATGCCCAAAAGTGGTATAGCTGGATCTTGGGGGAGATTGATTCCCAATTTTCTAAGAAAGTGCCATATTGATTTCCAAAGTGGTTGTACAAGCTTGCATTCCCACCAGCAGTGGAGGAGAGTTCCTCTAGTTCCACAAACTCTCCAGCATAAAGTGTCTTCAGTGTTTTTGATCTTAGCCATTCTGACAGGCGTAAGGTGGTATCTCAGAGTTGTTTTGATTTGCATTTCCCTGATGATTAGGGATGTTGAGCAATTCCTTAAATGTCTTTCAGCCATTTGGGTTTCCTCTGTTGAGAATTCTCTGTTTAATTCTAAAGCCCATTTCTCAATTGGACTGTTGGTCGTTTTGATGTCTAATTTCTTGAGTTCCTTATATATTCTGGATATCAGTCCTCTGTCACCTGTGGGGTTGGTGAAGATCTTTTCCCATTCTGTAGGCTGTTGCTTTGCCTTGTTGACCGTATCCTTTGCTCTACAAAAGCTTCTCAGTTTCAGGAGGTCCCATTGATTGATTGTTTGTCTCAGTGTCTGCGCTACTGGTGTTATATTTAGGAAGTGATCTCCTATGCCAATGTGTTCAAGATTACTTCCTACTTTCTCTTCTAGCAGGTTTAGAGTAGCTGGATTTATGTTGAGGTCTTTGATCCACTTGGACTTAAGTTTTGTGCACGGTGACAGATATGGATCTATTTGCAGCCTTCTACACGTTGATATCCAGTTATGCCAGCACCATTTGTTGAAGATGCTTTCTTTTTTCCATTGTACACTTTTGGCTTCTTTGTCAAAAATTATATGTCCATAGGTGTGTGGGTTAATGTCAGGGTCTTCAATTCGATTCCATTGGTCCACATGTCGGTTTTTATGCCAATACCAAGCTGTTTTTATTACTGTAGTTCTATAGTAGAGCTTGAAGTTAGGGATTGTGATGCCTCCAGAAGTTGTTTTATTGTACAGGTTTCTTTTAGCTATTCTGGGTTTTTTGTTTTTCCATATGCAGTTGAGTATTATTCTTTCCAGGTCTGTGAAGAATTGTGTTGGTATTTTGATGGGGATTGCATTGAATCTGTAGATTGCTTTTGGTAAGATTGCCATTTTTACTATGTTAACCCTGCCTATCCATGAGCATGGGAGATCTTTCCATTTTCTGACATCTTCTTCAATTTCTTTTTTCAGGGACTTAAAGTTCTTGTCATATAGGTCCTTCACTTGATTGGTTAGTGTTATCCCAAGGTATTTAATGTCATTTATGGCTATTGTAAAGGGTGATGTATCTCTAATTGCCTTCTCATCTTCTTTGTCCATTGTATATAGGAAGGCTACTGATTTTTTTGAGTTGATCTTGTATCCTGCTATGTTGCTGAAGGTGTTTATAAGCTTTATCAATTCCTGGGTGGAATCTTTGGGGTCACTCAAGTATACTATCATGTCATCTGCAAATAGGGAAAGCTTGACTTCTTCCTTTCCAATTTGTATCCCCTTAATCTCCTTATGTTGTCTTATTGCTCTGGCTAGAACTTCAAGTACTATATTGAATAAGTATGGGAAGAGTGGACAGCCTTGCCTCGTTCCTGACTTTAGTGGAATTGCTTTGAGTTTCTCTCCATTTAATTTGATGTTGGCTGTTGGTTTGCTATATATTGCCTTTATTATGTTTAGGTATGTTCCCCGTATTCCTGATCGCTCCAAGACTTTTATCATGAAGGGGTGCTGGATTTTGTCAAATGCCTTTTCTGCATCTAGTGAGATGATCATGTGGTTTTTTTCTTTGAGTTTGTTTATATGGTGTATTACGTTGATGGACTTTCGTATGTTGAACCACCCTTGCATCCCTGGGATGAAGCCTACTTGATCATGGTGGATAATTGTTCTGATGTGTTCTTGGAGTCTGTTTGCCAATATTTTATTGAGTATTTTTGCATCAATGTTCATGAGGGAGATCGGTCTGTAGTTCTCTTTCTTTGTTGTATCCTTGTTTGGTTTAGGAATCAGGGTAATTGTAGCCTCATAGAAGGAGTTTGGTAATGTTCCTTCTGTTTCTATTATGTGGAACAATTTAGAGAGTATTGGTATTAACTCTTCTTTGAAGATCTGGTAGAATTCTGCGCTGAAACCATCTGGTCCTGGGCTTTTTTTGGTTGGGAGACTTTTAATGACTGTTTCTATTTCCTTAGGGGTTATTGGGCTATTTAAATAGTTTATCTGCTCTTGATTTAACTTAGGTATGTGGTACTTATCCAGAAAAATGTCCATTTCTTTTAGGTTTTCCAGTTTTGTGGAGTAGAGGTTTTTGAAATATGACCTGATAATTCTCTGGATTTCCTCAATGTCTGTTGTTATGTCCCCCTTTTCATTTCTGATTTTGTTGATTTGGATACTCTCTCTCTGTCTTTTGGTTAGTTTGGATAAGGGCTTCTCTATCTTGTTGATTTTCTCAAAGAACCAACTCTTTGTTTCATTAATTTTTTGTATTATTCTCTTAGTTTCTAATTTATTAATTTCACCTCTCACTTTGATAATTTCCTGGTGTCTATTCTTCCTGGGAGACTTTGCTTCTTCTTGTTCTAGAGCTTTCATATGTGCTGTTAAGTCACTAGTGTGAGATTTCTCCAACTTCTTTATGTGGGCATTTAGTGCTATGAATTTCCCTCTTAACACTGCTTTCATAGTGTCCCGTAAGTTTGGGTATGTGGTGTCTTCATTTTCGTTGATCTCTAGGAAGTCTTTAATTTCTTTCTTTATTTCTTCCTTAACCCATTGGTGATTCAGTTGAGCATTATTCAGTTTCCATGAGATTGTAGGTTTTCTGTAGTTTTTGTTGTTGTTGAGATCTAACTTTAACCGATGGTGGTCTGATAGAACACAGGAGGTTATTCTAATTGTTTTGTATCTGTTGAGATTTGCTTTGTGGCCAAGTATGTGGTCGATTTTAGAGAAAGTTCCATGGGGTGCTGAGAAGAATGTATATTCTTTCTTGTTAGGATGGAATGTTCTGTAGATATCTATTAGGTCCAATTGGGTCATGACATCAGTTAAGTCCTTTATTTCTCTGTTAAGTTTCGATTTGGGAGATCTGTCCAGTGGTGAAAGTGGGGTGTTGAGATCTCCCACTATTAATGTGTGGGGTTTTATATGTGGTTTAAGCTTTAGTAATGTTTCTTTTACATATGTGGGTGCCCTTGTGTTTGGGGCATAAATGTTTAGAATTGAAACTTCATCTTGGTGGATCTTTCCTGTGATGAATATGTAATGTCCTTCTTTATCTCTTTTGATTGATTTTAGTTTGAAGTCTATTTTGTTGGATATCAGGATGGCTACCCCTGCTTGTTTCTTAAGACCATTTGATTGGAAAGTCTTTTCCCAGCCTTTTATTCTTAGGTAGTGTCTGTCTTTGAATTTGAGATGTGTTTCTTGTATGCAGCAGAAAGTTGGGTTCTGCTTTCGTATCCATTCTGTAAGTCTATGTCTTTTTATAGGTGAATTAAGTCCGTTGATATTAAGGGATATTAATGACCAGTGATTGTTCATCCCTGTTATTTTTGGTGGTAGTGTGTGTGTGTGCTTCCCTTCTTTGGGGTTTACTGTTGTGGCTTTATCTATTGCCTGTGTTTTCGAGTGTGTATCTGACTTCTTTCGGTTGGAATTTTCCTTCTAGTGCTTTCTGTAGGGCTGGGTTTGTGGATAGGTATTGTTTAAATCTGGCTTTGTCTTCGAATGTCTTGTTCCTTCCGTCTATGATGATTGAAAGTTTTGCTGGGTATATTAGTCTGGGCTGACATCCATGGTTTCTTAGTGTCTGCATTACATCTGTCCAGGTCCTTCTGGCTTTCAAAGTCTCCATTGAGAAATCGGGTGTTATTCTGATGGGTTTACCTTTATAGGTCACTTGGCCTTTTTCCTTGGCTGCTCTTAATATTCTTTCTTTATTCTGTACATTTAGTTGTTTAATTATTATGTGTCGAGGGGACTTTTTTTGGGGGTCTAGTCTGTTTGGTGTTCTATAGGCTTCTTGTATCTTCATAGGCATTTCCTTCTTTAAGTTGGGAAAGTTTTCTTCTATAATTTTGTTGAATATATTTTCTGTGCCTTTGAGTTGGTATTCTTCACCTTCTTCTATCCCTATAATTCGTAGGTTTGGTCTTTTCATGGTGTCCCAGATTTCTTGGACATTTTGGTTCATGACTTTGTTGGCTTTAGTGTTTCCTTCGACTGATGAAACTATTTCTTCTACTGTATCTTCAATGCCAGAAATCCTCTCTTCCACCTCTTGCATTCTGTTGGTCATACTTGCCTCCGAAGTTCCTGATCTTTTACTCAGGTTTTCTATTTCCAGCATTCCCTCTGTGTCTTCTTTATTTTTTCAATTTCCCTTTTCAGTTCTTGGACTGTTTCCTTTGTTTGTTTCATTGCTTTTTCATGATTTTCTTTCAGTGCTTTATTGTTTTCTTCCAGGACTTTAATGTTTTCTTCCAGGACTTTATTGTTTTCTTGGAGGGCTTTATTGTTTTCTTCGAATTTGTTTGCCCTTTCCTCTAGTTGTTTACAGCGTTCTTCCAATTTTCTTGTCTTTTCCTCTACACAAGCCTCTACCTTCTTCATGAAGTTACTCATAAGGCTACTTTCTTCTGCTTCTTCCAATTTTTGGTGTTCAGGTCTAGATGTTGGAGGCAGGCTAGGTTCTGGTGATGCTGTATTGCTCTTCATTTTGCTGTATGTACTTCTGCCTTGACGTCTGCCCATCTCCTTGTGGTTCCTTCTTCGTCTTATCAGTGTACTTGTTTCAGAAAGAGCTGACAGATTCAGGAAGACTCTCTCTCTTGTCCAAAAGGGAGTTCTCTTGTCCAACTCTCTGGTCCAGAAGGGAAGTCGGGGGCAGGCTCTGGTCCAGAATGGCAATCGGGGGGCAGGCTGGGAGCTAGGGGCCAGTCTCTAAGTCTCAGGAAGTGGCTGGAGTCTCGGGCAGATGGGCGTGGGGGCAGGGCGCGGAGATGCAGGGGCTGCCGGGGGGCTTGGAAAAGGGGATCCCTCCCGGTGGGGGCTAGAAGGGGAGCTGTCCGGTGGCCAGAACCTGGTGCCAAGTTGGGCAGGTCTTCCCGGAGTGGCTGGTGCCCAGGGATGGGGTCCGGGTTGGACCCGGGTACTCACCTCTGGACCAGAAGGGAAGTCAATAATTATCTTGAGAGACATGGATTAAAGATCTGGTGGACCATGAGTCTGAACCAAGAGTTGCAGTGCCCAGTAAATCTAGTAATGACAAAAGGAGAGGCATTTGTAAGCAAGTTGTTACTGGGTAGAAGGATGGAATGGAAAGAATGTAATGAAGGGGATGAAGATATTGTGATTGATTTCCCAGAGTCCTTACCAGGCGTGGCCACTGGAGGAACTGGATAGAAAATGTTTCTAGGTATGTGAGGCTGACAGAAAAGAGTTGTTATGAGTTTGAAGGAGGGAACTGAGAGGGTCCATAGGAGAGTGGAAAGCCAGATCTTTTCCAAGGTCTGTTAGAGTCTCCAGGAAATGGAAGTAGGGTGGGAGCACAGGTCCCTTTAAATAGGCTCCTGTAAAGCTACGAATTAGACCTGAGTGGTTGTAATGGTGTAGAGGAAGGAGAGTAAATATCACCTACCTAATATTTTCAGTCTGGTGTGGCCACTGGACTCCTGGGGAGAAAGCATTGCTAGGTATAGGCAGCTGACACAAAAAGATGGGGGGAGAGAGGAAAGTTAAATCTTCCTCAAGGTTGAGTGGAGTCCTCAGGGAATAGGGCTTGGGTGGGAGGACAAGTCCCTGTAAGTAGTCTGCAGCAGGGCTGCAGATGAGACTGGAGGAACTATAAAGCTGGACAGCACGAAGCAGAGTTCATTTTGATGACTTCCTCCTCCATCTTTCTGATGTTCCAGATTTCTGTAGTGGTTGCAACAGTAGTCACCCTTTCTTTTCCCTAAGTTCTAAACACAGCTGTGGTTTCTTCCCCTCTTCACTGTATCTTTATGTATCATGCAGGCTATTTATTTATTTATTATTGTTTAGAAAGGAGCACATGTGCTACTGCTGGGACCATATTGACCTAGGTGGCCTTTGCTGCCATGGCCTGAACTACTTTCTAAGACCACGTCTGGGTCCATGGACCTGCAGTAGCCAGGATCTGAGTTGATGTCCATGGCTCCTGTTACCATCAATGGCTACGTGGATGGTTGAGGTCTAATTAGGCATTTGCGTACATCTTGGTGTCTAAGGGTAGTGCTGCTACTGGACCATACTGATCTGGATGATCTTCACTGCCACTGGGGCTGTGGTGACTTCCTGGCCCAAGCTCCTGTCATGTCTGGGTCCATGGTCCTGCTGGATCTGGGGTCTGTGCTGATGTTCATGACACGTTACCACAGGAGGCCATAGGAACCCTATGTGTTGAAATCTGTGCTAAGCCATTCCCATACTTCACTGGCACTGGCATAGCTGGCCCTCACCATTGCTGGACTTTGAAGCAGGAGAGCTGGCCTTGTCCCTCATGGAAGAGCTGGTCTTCAAATTCAGGAGAGATGGCCTTATCCCTCACCATGGGTATAAAAGAGCTGTCCCCCAGGAGATCTGGCTCTGTCTCTCACCTGGGAGTGGTTGTCCCAGTGGCCCAGACTGACAAGCTCAGTTACCACCCAGACTGTTCAGCTGAGGACTCAGGGGCATTCAGTCTGAGTATTCATGGAGACAGGATTTTCCCCTTTTGGCTGAGGAGTTGGTGAGGTGAGAAGTAGCTGTGCCTTATTTCCTCTGATCTTTCAGCATTTATCCCAATATTTGGCTCTGGATTTTTCTTATAAGACTAATCAGGATTCATGAAGTACCTGGCATCCAATTTTGGGGGTATGAATTCATGAAAAAGCCACTTGCTTGTGGCTTTTCAGCCACTGACCAGCCAGAGTGTCCAATCTGCCTGGGCTGGCCAAGTTTTTATTGCATCCTCTTTGCAGCAGATTCAACAGGCTTTTGGGGTCCAAAGACATAGGAGTTAGCTGCAGACGGCTGGCTTTTTGGCTTCTACCCTCTTCCAGTGGGTTGTGACTTTCCCTTGCCCCTGTCCTCAAACTGCTGCCACACCATCATTTGAATCATCTTTGTCAGCAGATATAGTGAATCAATTGGGATTTCTTAAAGGGAATTCTCAACAGAAGAAGCTCAAAAGACTGAAAGACATTTAAGGAATTGCTCAACATTCTTGAATTCCCACCAACTGTGTAGGAGTGGTCCCCTTACTCCACATCCTCTCCTACATAAGCTGTCTTCAGTGTTTTTGATCTTAGCCATTCTGACAGGTGTAAGATAGTATTTCAAAGTCATTTTGATTTGCATTTCCCTGATGATTAAGGATGTTGAGCAATTCCTTAAATGCCTTTCAGCCATTTGAGCATCTTCTGTTGAGAATTCTCTGTTTATCCCTATAACCCATTTTTTAATTAGACAGGTGGGTATTTTGATTTCTAATTTTTTGAATTCTTTATATATTCTGGATATAAGCCCTCTGTCAGATGTGGACCAGGCCCTCTGGATAAGTGAGACAGTTGATGAACTTGAACTGTTTAGGAGGCCCCCAGTCAGTGGGACTGGGACCTGTCCTTGGTGCATGAGCTGGCTTTTTGGAACCTAGGGCCTATGCTGAGACACTTTGCTCAGCCTTGGTGCAGGGAGGAGGGGACTGGACCTGCTTCAACTGAATCTACCAGTCTGGGCTGACTCTCCAGGGGAGACCTTGCCTTGGAGGAGGTAGGAATGGGGGGTAGGCTAGGGGGTGGGAGGAGGGAGGACAGGGGAATCCGTGGCTGATATGTAAAATTAAATTAATTATAAAATATTTATAAATAATAATTGCAAACCGAATTCAAGAGCACACCAAAGAGATTATCCACCATAACCAAGTCAGCTTTATTCCAGAGATATAAGAATGGTTCATCATGCTCAAACAATAAATTTTGTCTATTATGTACATTGTGCATCTGCAGAATAACATAAATTATCATGATCATCTCATTAGATGCAGAAAGACCTCTGACAAAATCCAACTTCCCATCCTGATGAAAATCCTTGGGAATCTAGAGATACAGTGGGCATATATCAACATAATATAGGTAATATACAGCAAGCATATCACTAATCTTGCTAAAAGGAATTTTTTTCATAGCATTTTCACTAAAGTAAGAAACAATGCAAAACTCTTTATAACTATTCTATATAATGCTTGATGTCTTATCTAGAACTGTAAGTGAAGTGATAGAAATTGGAGGGGTATACATAGAAAAGCAAAAAGTCTATGTATCCTAATTTGCAGAGGATTTTGTTCTGTAGATAAAAGATTCCCCCCCCAAAACCATTTCACAAGAAACCCAATCAGCTGAAAAACACATTTAGCAAAGCAAGATACAAAAGTGATGTGTAAAAATTAGCAGCCTTCTTATACACAAAGAACAAATATGGTGAGAAAAATAATAGAAACAATCCCATCCACAATAGCCTCAAAAATATATTGGAATTTGTAATGAGTCTTTTTCTCTCCTACTATTTACCTCCAAAATAGTGGCATGGAGACTTATTATTAATTATGGAAGCTTGAAATATAGCTTAGGCTTGTTCCTATTTAATTCTTTTTTAATTTAATTTTACAATACCATTCAGTTCTACATAACAGCCACGGATTCCCTTGTTCTCCCCCTTCCTGCCTCCTCCCCTTCCCCCCAGGCCACCCCCATTCCCACCTCCTCCAGATCAAGGTCTCCCCCGAGAACTGAGATCGACCTGGTAGACTCAGTCCAGGCAGGTCCAGTCCCCTCCTCCCAGGCTGAGGCAAGCGTCCCTGCATAAGTCCCAGGTTTCAAACAGCTAACTCATGCAATGAGCCCAGGATCTGGTACCACTGCCTAGATGCCTCCCAAACCGATCAAGCCAATCAACTGTCTCACCTATTCAGAGGGCCTGGTCCAGTTGGGGGCCCCTCAGCCTTTGGTTCATAGTTCATGTGTTTCCATTCATTTGGCTTTTTGTTCCTGTGCTTTATCCAACCTTGGTTTCAACAATTCTAGCTCATATAAACCCTCCTCTTTCTTGCTAATTAGACTCCTGGCGCTACACTCCGGGGAGAGCCATGGATGTCTGCATCCAGATTCCTCAGTCCTTGGATGGAGTTTCTGGCACAACTATTAGGGTGTTTGACCATCCCATCACCAGAGTAGGTCAGTACCGGCTGTCTCTCAACCATTGCCAGCAGTCATCTTCACCAACCCTACAGCTGACAGAGGACTGATATCCAGAATATATATGGAACTCAAGAAATTAGACATCAAAACGACCAACAGTCCAATTAAGAAATGGACTACAGAACTAAACAGAGAATTCTCAGCAGAGAAAACTCAAATGGCTGAAAGACATTTAAGGAATTGCTCAACATCCCTAATCATCAGGGAAATGCAAATCAAAACAACTCTGAGATACCACCTTACGCCTGTCAGAATGGCTAAGGTCAAAAACACTGAAGACAGCTTATGCTGGAGAGGATGTGGACCTATTTAATTCTTATAACTGAAATTAATCCATTTCATTTAATCTACATCCTGCCATGTGGCTCATGGCTGTTACCTCTCTTCTTGCACATCCTGCTTTCTCTGTATCTGGATGGCAACCCCACCTTTCTCCTTCCCAGAGTTTTCTCTTTGGCCAGAAGTCCACCTATACCTCCTGCCTAGTTATTGACTGTTCAGCTTTTTTTACACCAATCACACTGATACATCTTCACACAGTGTACAGATATCCCACAACACTTCTCTTTTTTTGTCTAAAGAAAAAGGAAATGTTTTAACTATAATACAGCAAAACTATATAAAATAAAAATTATAAAGTAAAAATTACATTTACAATGTCCAGTCCAACATGTGTCACTAGTAAAATGACACAGCTTTTTTTTTTTTACATATTACAATATAAGGGCATATTACAGGTATACCACACAATCCTACAGGACAAGCAGTTATAGAAAGATCTAATCACACTTTAAAAGAGAAGCTTAACAAACTGAAAAGCATAATTAAGGCCCCCAGAGATCAACTACACAATGCTTTATTAACTTTAATTTTTTTTTTTTTTTTTTGGTTTTTCGAGACAGGGTTTTTGTGTAGCTTTGGTGCCTTTCCTGCACTAGCTCCGTAGCCCAGGCTGACCTTAAAGTCACAGAGATCCACCTGCCTCTGCCTCCTGAGTGCTGGGACTACAGGTGTGCGCCACCACCACCCAGCCTAACTTTAAAATTTTAAATGCTAATGAGAAAGGAATACCAGCTATGAAGAGATATTGAATAATGGATAAAAACTGCTGAATTGAATGCAATCCATCCATATACTCAAAGATGTGTTGACCTCAGAATGAAAAGCAGGATATGTGTCACATTAGGGAAAAGATTTTGCTTTTTTTCCCCCACAGGAGAAGAAAAGCTATGGATACTATTGAAGTTGATATATATTAAATTCTAAAAGGAGAGAAATCTTGATTAGGATCAAACAGTGCGACCATTCAACCTATCAAAAAGGGGGATTCCCCAAAGTTAAAGTTGCAGCAGGGTTTTGTTTTTGTCTTTCCAGGAGAATAAAAGCTTCCAGCTAAGGAATCTGAAGACCATGGGACAAATAAGGCATCTGAAGAAGAAGGACAAATCATCCTGAGAAAATGTCCCAAGACAAAGAGCAAATTGGCCTAATGATATAGCTCACTTCCAATAGTATAATTTCTGTGCAATGCCATAAAATTCTGAAATAATGTATGATGCTGATACAGGAACAGAAAAATAGATCAATGAATAGAATACCTACCTGTGCAAGTATAGCTACCTGAAACAAAAATAGCAGTTTCAATATATGGTATGGGGAAACCTGGTAACAACAAGCAGAGAAAAAAAAAAACGTTAGCAATTATTTCTTTGCTTATAAAAAATTCGACTGCAAACAGATCAAGGAGTTCACCATAGGAATTGGTATCCTGATAATACTAAAAGAAGTAGGGAGTATGCTTTTAAAATTAGTTTTATGGAAGAATTTTATAACTAAGACTCCAGTATCACAGGACAAGCATAAATGGGTACTACTCTATAACTTGGTCCTTCTTGTTTCCAAAATCTATTCATTTTAATTTTATATATTTGATACTTGAAACATTACTTCAGAAGTTTATGAAATTGCACTTCTTCCAATTTCTTGACTAAAAGCAAAATTGATGCCAGACACCTGCCACCAGGTGGCAGTGCCACAGAATTTTTGGCAATGTGAAAAGAGTTAATATACTTGAACAGGTGTGTGTGTGTGTGTGTGTGTGTGTGTGTGTGTGTGTACTTTTCTGTTGAAAATCACAGAAATGCAGCTATTAGCTTTGAAAAGCCATGTATAATATGTAACTGAATTTTTGGATTTTAAAGATGAAGTAGTTGAAGCTGAGAGGTTTAATTAAGAATATATTTATACTATATGTGTGTATATATTTAGAGTTAGGGAAGATACTCTTTTTGTGGGAGTCAGTTTTTCTTTCTACCATGTAAGTCCTGGAGATTCAACTACAGTCAGAAAGCTTAATGGCAAATATCTTTCCCTTCAAGCCATCTCTATACCTGTATAGTCCATATTCGATAATACTAATCTTATATCTTTCACAACTTCTTTGTTTGGATCCAAGAGATGACTGGAATAGGTGGGCATTTAGGGGGAAATATGGAAACCCAGTGCAATGGAAACTTCCTGGAACTTATGAGAGTGACCCTAGCAAAGACTCCTAGTAATGAAGGAGCCTGAACTGGTCATCTTCTGTAAGAAGACTAGGCTCACTGAGGACTGGGACGCCAACCAAGCCACAAAAGTTTTGACCCCCACTTGTCCTGCCTGCAAGATAAGCTGAGGCAATGTTGGCTCAGAGCCTGTGGGAGTGGCCAACCAATGACTGGTCTAACTTCAGGCCCACATTACAAGAGGGAGCCCATACCTGACACTGCCAGGATGACCAGGATCTGTCTGTAGTTGAAGTTTTCCTGTGTCCTCCCTGTCCAGAGCTGCTCAGACCCAAGTAAACACACAGAGGCTTATATTAATTAAAACTGCTCAGCCATTGACTTAGCTAACTGCTGACTAGCTCTTATACTTAAACTCAGCCCATTTCTGTCAATCTATATGTTGCCATGTTTTCCCTGGCTTTACCCGTGTGCCATTACATGGTGCTCCCTTGCACAGTGAGCTGGTGTCTCCTGACTCATCCTTCCTCTTCCCAGAATTCTCCTTGTCTGCTTATTCTTCCTGCCTTGCTACTGGCTAATCAATGTTCTATTAAACCAGTATACAGAATCATTATTCCATAGTATTTCCTCTTTTCTGTTTAATTAAAAAGGAAAAATTTTAACCTTAACATAGTAAAATTATATATAACAAAAAGAGTTATCAAGCAAGAATTACAGTTACAATATCTAGTCTGTTTATATTTGGCAAATTCAAAGAAAATAAATACTCTATTATTTGTGAGTCTGTTTCAAATCTAACTTATCTTTTATCATAACCAAGGAAAATTATTATTATCTAGTCTTCAACTACATCAAAGACCCCAAAAGGATATAATATTACCTAAATAAACAGGAAATGCATTGTAAGAAACTTCCAAAATTCTGGATGTGACAGAGATAGCAAACTGCTTGGACAGCCATCCAAAGTTCATCTGTAGTGTTAGGGCATCCATCTTCAGCCAATAGAGCTTGAGTCTCTCAGTCACTTTTCTCTGTGTACTGTAGAATGTCTGGCAGTTCCCTCTGTGAAGCAGGAACCTGAAGGACAATCTTGCCTTACATATTTCAATGGTCACCTTACTATGGGTCCTGCATGTCCAGTCCATATAACATTTTTTCAAGCAGTCCAGGTAAGAAGAGTTTCTTGCCCAAATGGCTATTTTTGCCAAGAAGATGATAAAATTTTTCCACGAAGATGATGCCCATATTCTTCTTTGAAGTAAATTGGTGCTTTCAGGAGCACATGTGTCTTATTGTCCAGAAAGTCTAAGTTTTTAAATGCCATATTCTGTAGGTCTTTGAAGTATTTGAAGATTACCTACCTAACTGAAATATATCTATGTATACCAACAAAACTTAACTAACATGACTATAAGTTTGACTATCAGAGAAGACTAATTATCAATCTGTATTTCTTAATTATCTATTAAAATTTAAGAGTTCCATAAATATAATATCTTAAATAAAAGTAGGAATACATATACAGTATAACAAAATTAACTTTAAATTTGTAATAAAATAAAATCTATACCAATGTAAAACATTTTAAGCAAGTTGCTTTTTAAAAGTAGGTTCAACAATCTACCTTTTTATCCTATCATATATATATCCTATATTTCCATATTGTATCCCCCTTTTTTCTTTTAGAAAGATATTGACTATGACCAACAACAATTTGTAGCCAATAACCTAAATAAAGTCAAACATCCATAATCCATTTTGTGGGAATATGGGCATAGTTTTCTAGGCTACTTCCTGCTAATAGAGGGTGCTGTAATCTTTTTGGGATCCTAAGAAAATTAAGAATTATGATCAAGTCCTGACTGAAATAGTCTCTGAGGCTGAATTGTCTAGCCAGTTGCCCTGAATCCATTTTGGATGTTGGATCATCTGGCCCATGGTGTCATTGGAGAACTTACAGGGAGTCTTGGCTGGTCAAACCATATTAGCCTGGAAGCAACCCACAGATTCTTATTTTCTGTGGAAATAAAAGCAGAACCTCTTTTCCAAAGCAATGTGTCTTTAGACATAAATCTTGATATCAACATATCTTTAAAAGATATATATTGATTTAACTTAGCAGCTTTTACTTTTACAATCAAATGTCTCTCTGCAATTAGAAATCCCAAAGACAATATAATCCAGACTCCCTGTGTGATTTCCATCTTTACATAGCTTAATTTTTATATTACTTTTACTTTCTATTAAAAGAGTTTGTTTTTTAAAACTTTCTATTTCTTTATATAACTGTCTATCCTCCTTTTCCACTCTCCTCCAAGCCTATGTAAATTTTTAAACACAATGTAAATGATTTAGAGGTTTATTTCATCTGAATTTGTGAATCCACTGCTTTAAACTGCAGCATGACCCATCTCAGCTTTCCAAAGTGGTGTAACTACATTTACCACGAGCTCTAGGGAAACCATGTTCTCCACTGACTCTGGGAGGCAGTGGGTCTATGCCTCCATCCAGCAGGATATAGCCAAAAAACCTTTTTTTTTTTTTTTTTGTATTAGCAAAAGTTGAAACTGCCACACAGTGCACCATGTAGCTTGGAGACTCCACTGTGTACCATGGCAAGAATCTGCCATGTTGCAGATCAAGCCCATATGCCACTGTCCTCCCGCCATACTGTAGCTCATGGCTTGCCTGAAAGACACATCTAGGAAGCTGTTTTTAGCTCTGTTTTAGAATCTTTTTTAAAGCTTCCTTGGGTTTTAGGTGGAAACTCCTTCCCCACATTTTGGCGCCATTTTTGTAGCTGAAGTTTTTCTATGTCCCACCCAGTCCACAGCTACTCAGACCCAAGTAAACACACAGAGACTTATATTAATTAAAACTGCTTGGCCATTAGCTCAGGCCTACCACTGACTAACTCTTACACTTAAACTCAGCCCATTTTTGTTAATCTATATGTTGCCATGTGGTCCATGGCTTTACCTGTGTGCCATTACATGCTGTTCCCTGGATGTCTGTCTAGCATCTCCTGACTCATCCTTTCTCTTCCCAGAATTCTCCTTGTCTGCTTATCCCACCTACACTTCCTCCCTTGCTACTGGCCAATCAGCATTTTATTAAAGCAATGTATAAAAGCATTATTCTACAGCAAGGATCTGGAAGCAGGATAGCTCAAAGATTTTGGGTAGAACAAAACATGATTTGCAAAAAAAGTCAATGAAATGATTCCCAATGATATTCTGCTATACTCATAGATTGATGCCTACCTCAACAGTCATAAAAGAGGATACTTTCAGCAGCTAATGGGAGTAATACAGAGTACCACAGCCAAACATTAGGAGCTCAGGAAACACCATGAAAGAGGAGGACAAATGATTGTAGGAGCCAGAAAAACTGAGGATACCAGGGTAACAAGGCTCACAGAATCAACTAATCAGGGCTCATAGGAGCTCAGAGGCTAAAGCAATAATCATGTAGCCAGCAAGGGGCTGTGCTAGGCCCTGTGCAAAGAGGCTGTGTTTGTTGACTTGAGATTTTTGTGGGATTTCTACTATGGGAGTGGGGATTCTCTGACACTTGCCTGCTCATAAGACCCCCTTTTTTCTACTGTGTTGCCTTGTCTAGCCTTAAAATAAGGGTTTTTCCTTGTATTATTAAATCTTGTTATTTCATGTTTGGTTGATGGTTGGAAATCCCTGGAGGGCCTGCTCTTTTCCAAAAGGAAACAGAGGCAGAATAAAGGAAATCTGTGGTTGAGATGTATTATGAGAAAAGAATAATGAAGAAGAAGAAAGAATCCAATAGATGTCTCAACTATTATTCTTACCTGTTTTTCTAACAAGTTTGTCATGAAGAGTATAAAACTATCATGAGGAACATAATGTACCTGTTCAACATTGTCTCACATTTTTGTTCAATTGTTTCATGACTTTGCTGTGTAAATATCTTTATTATAAAATAGTTTTTCTCTATACAGAGATATGTGAATTGACAGTTGGAGTTTTGAGTCACTAAAAAATACTCTTGGAACAGAACATGAAGGATGTACTGTTATGGCCAATTCATAAATCATGCATCTTTCCCCCAGAATGTACTGACCACTATGAATACTGAGTCCAGCTGATCATTTTTGGTTTCACCTAAGCATAGTTGATGAATCAGTGAGCTACTTTTTTCAAGTTACTATAAAATACTGTTAAAATAATCTACATTTTGTTAAACACTTCTGTAATTTTAAGAAGATATGACCATATTTCAAAAATAACACCATGATTAAAAGACCTAGTTTTTGGTGTTAGATTTTGTCTGTTTCACCAAGTGTATACATAGTTTTTAAAATATATCTCACTGCCTCCATTTTTATGTAAAATTGATCAGTTTGAGACTGTAACTTCTATTGATTGATATTACAGAGTTTTTAAGTTGGGATTATTTCTAAGGAAATAGTTTTGTTATTATGGACAGTTATTGTTAAGATGTTGCTAAGGGTTAATAGCTGAAGTGAGTCTAACATGAAGGATAATTTACTGTTACCTGTTATGGGAAAAGAAAGGCAACTAACAGGTAATTGGATGAGTGAATTTTTAGAAACAGAAAAATGTACTGTATATGTACATAAGATTTTATGCATTAAACACATACAGTCATGTATATGGAATTTAAACAGACAATTGCCTTCTAAGGTGAGAAAAAGGTAAACAAAAAAATCATAAATTGTTGCTGGAAAAGTGAGCAAAGTTCCAACAGGCTTCTGGTGACTAATTAGTTGGAACCTTAATAGGGCACAAAGAAACTTTTTTTGCAATGATAAAGCCAAAAGTTTTGTAAATAGTCCCTAAGGCACCAGGAACCACTGGAGATACACTCCCCAACTGCACCAATTGGACAGAGGAGGTGAGACACTGATCTCCCAGCTGGACAGGCCAGATCTCTAGCCCCTAGGACCCAGAGGCACATAACCTGCTCCTCTCACCACCCATCATAGCCCCAGAATCTAGGCAGCAGCTTCCTTCTCCCCACCCTCTTGCTAACCAATCTGTGAGGCACCAGCCACCAAACCCACAGGCACCTCCTGTATCATTTGGGAAGAAGAACAAGTACCGGAGCCACAGGTACCACCTGTACTGGTTGGAGTAAGAGAGACTCATGGAGGCACAAGCTCTACATTTATGGATTGGAGGATGAAATGAGTAGATGGCAGTATAAGAATACAGTCAACAACATAAGGAGCAATATGGTACCATTGAAAAACTAGTGGTTCTAGAACAGCAAAACCTGAACATTCCAAAGCAGATGAACCAGGGGAAAATGACCTTAAAATAACTTTAGGGAGATGACAGAGGCCCTTAAAAGACGAAATTAAAAAATTCATAAAGAAATGAAGGAAAGGACAAAAACATTGGAAGAAATCAATAAATCCCTTAAAGAAAGCCAAAAATGCAAGGAAAACAATCAAACAGATGAAGGAAATAGTTTAAGATTTGAAAATTGAAATAAATGCAATAAAGAAAAAACAAACTGAGGGAATTCTGGAAAAAGAAAATCTGAGCAAATGAACAGGAACTACAGGGGCAAGCATAACCACCAGAATAAAAGAGATGGGAGATAGAATCTCAGGCATTGAAGATACAATACAGGAAACAGATTCATTAACCAAAGAAAATGTTAAATCCAGCAAATTTTTAACACAAAATATCCAGGATATATGGGACATCATTGTAGCTAGAGTTTTCTCTTTGTAGTTAGACTTTTACTGCCTGACCCACAGTCAGGACAAATCTCTCGTACCCATCAGTCCCACAGCCACTCAGACCCAACCAAGTAAACACACAGAGACTTATATTGCTTACAAACTGTATGGCCATGGCAGGTTTTTTGCTATCTAGTTTTTTATCTTAAATTAACCCATGTCTATTAGTCTATAAGTTGCCACATGACTTGTGGCCTTCCGGTACCTCACATCTCCCTTGTCATGTCGGCAGCTGGCAGTGTCTCTCTGACTCAGCCTTCCACTTCCCAGAATTCTCTTCTCCTTGTCCTGCCTATACTTCCTGCCTGGCTACTGGCCAATCAGTGTTTTATTTATTAACCAATCAGAGCAACACATTTGACATACAGAACATCTCACAGCACATCATGAAAAGAACAAACCTAATAATAATAGGGATAGAAGAAGGACAAGAATTCCAGCTCAAAAGCACAAAAATATATTTAACAAAACCAAGAAGAAAACTTTGTCAACCTAAAGAAAGATATGCCTATGAGGGTGCAAAAAGTTTACAGAACATCAAATAGACTGGACCTCCCCCTGGAAAAAACCTTCACTGCATAATAATCAAAACACCAAACATACAGAATAAAAAAGAAAATTAAGATAGCTGCAAAGGAAAAAGGTCAAGTAATATATAAAAACAAACCTACAAGAATTACACCTGATTTCTCAATGGAAATTCTGAAAGCCAGAAGGTCTTGGGCAGATGTTCTAAAGACACATACAGAATACATATGCTAGCCCAGACTACTATAACCAGCAAAGCTCTCAATCACCATGAACAGAGAAAAAAAGGTATTCCATGACAAAAACAGATTTAAACAATACACATCCACAAATACAGCCCTACGGAAAATACTAGAAGGAAAACTCCAACTCAAGCAAGTTAGCTGCCCCCACCAAAACACAGGCAATAAATAAGCTCACATTAGCAAATCCAAAAGAAGTGAAACACACACACACACACACACACACACACACACACACACACACTACCATCACCACCAACAAAACCAAAAATAACAAGAATTAATGATCACTAATCCTTAATATCTCTTAATATCAATTTACCTATATAAAGATATAGGCGAATATAATGGGTATAAAAACAAGATCCATCCTTCTGTTGCATACAAGAAACACACCCCAACCTCAAAGGCAGACATTACCACAAAGTAAAAGGTTGGGAAAAGATTTTCCAATCAAATGGACCTAAGAAACAAACTGATGTAGCTATCCTAATAGCTAACAAAATAGACTTCAAACTAAAATTAATCAAAAGAGATGGAAAAGGACGTTTCATATATTCATTACAGGAAAAATCCACCAAGATGAATCTCAATTCTGAACATTTTTACCCCAAATATAAGGACACCCACATATGTAAAAGAAACATTACTAAAACTTAAATCGCACATCAAATCCCACATTTTAATAGTGGGAGATTTCAACACCCCACTTCCATCAAAGGACAGGTCTGTCAGACAGAAACTTAAAAGAGAAATAAGGGAATTAACAGATGCTATGACTCAAATGGACCTAACAGACATTTATAGAACATTTCAACCAAAAACAATAGAATACACCTTCTTCTCAGGACCTCATAGGACCTTCTCTAAAACTCACCACATACTTGTTAGCATAGCAAATATCAACAGATACAAAAGAAATTAAAATAACCCCCTGTGTCTTATTGGACCACCATGGTTTAAAGTCAAAATCCAGCAACAACTTAAGTTGTAGAAAATCTACAGACTCATGGAAACTGAACAATGCTCAACTGAATCATCACTGGGTCAGGGAAGAAATAAGAAAGAAATTAACTAATTTCTAGAATTCAATGAAAATGAAGCACACCATACCCAAACTTATGGGACACAATGATCGCAGTGCTAAGAGGAAAGCTCATAGCACTAGGTGTCTGCATAAAGAATTTGGAGAAATCTCACTCTAGTGACTTAACAGTACACTTGAAAAGCTCTAAAACAACAACAACAAAAAAGCAAACTCACTCAAAAGGAGTCGATGGCAGGAAATAATCAAATTGAGGGCTGAAATTAATGAAATAGAAACAAAGAGAACAATACAAAGAATCAATGAAGGAAAGAGTTGGTTCATCAAAAAAAAAAATCAACAAGATAGACAAACCCAATTCCAAACTAACCAAAATTCAGAAAGAGAATATCCAAATTAGCAAAATCAGAAATGAAACAGGAAACAAAATAACAGACTCTAAGGAAATCCAGAGAATCATTGTGTCATACTGTGAAAATCTATACTCAACAAAATTGGAAAATGTAAAATAAATGGACAATTTTCTGAATAGGTACCACATGCCAAAATTAAACCAAGATCAATCAGTAAACAATTTAAACTGACCTTTAACTCCTAAGGAAATAGAAGCAGTCATCAACAATATCCCAACCAAAAAAAGCCCAGGGCCAGATGGTTTCAGTGCAGAATTCTACCAGACATTCAAAGAAGAGTTAATACCAATATTCTTCAAATTGTTCCAAATAATACAAACAGAAGGAACATTGCCAAACTCTTTTTTATGAGGCTACAGTTACCTTGATACCCAAAACCACACAAAGACACAACTAGGAAAGAGAATTATACTCCAATCTTCCCATTAATATTAATGAAAAATTACTTACTAAAATACTGGCAAACTGAAAACAAGAATACATCAAAAAATCACCTACCATGTTCAAGTAGGTGCCAGGCCCCACCCGACCTCTAGAACAGACATGCATAAAATATCTCCTTAATTCGCAAGACATCTGGTAACCACCCGACCTCTAGAACAGACATGCATAAAATATCTCCTTAATTCGCAAGACATCTGGTAAGTATGCCTTTGGCAAAACATCCTGTTATCTAACCTTGATAAGTAAGACATCTGATAACCATGCCTTTGGCCAAACATCCTGTTATCCAGCCTAAAAGAGCAAGGACAAGCTTGAACTCTCTGACTTTGAGTCAAGATGTAATCAAGGCACAAACTGGGGTCACTGTGGGCTCTTACAATTCCCCCTTTTTATATTTATTTATTAAATGTCCTCTGGACACCTCAGATGACTGTGTCTGTCGTATGTTGCCTTTTACAACCATCCAGTCTTACCTGTCCTTGGCACATGAATACCATCATTTATGCCATGTCTTAGTTTGCAAGGTGGTGAAAAGGACATACTCATTTTTGACTTCCAACCTTGGGAGAATTTCAAGGGAAAGTGCAGAGGTTAATTCTATGCAGCTCTGAAGTCAACTTTCCACTGAGAGTTCACTAGTAGCTTGATAATCCTAGGCAAGCAAATAATGTCTCCTAATACACATATCCCCATGTCTACAATAGCTCCTAATAAAAAGAGTGAAGAATGACCAAGAGAGGAATGGCCTTTTAAGATTGGTTCGGGATGTCTACAGCAGTTTTAGCTGCATCAAAATCCAACTTTGCCTTTTTAAAATCAGTACTCTCCTGATGCAATCACATTAAATTTAAGGATTCATTAGCATTATGCCAAATTCTTTTCAGATGAGTTCTAATCTTTTCTCATCCGGTAACACTTTCATTGTGAGTAGAAGAGGTTACATATACCCAGTTATATTTATCATGGCACTTCAAATGAGCTCTTATCTTTAACCCTTGAATCTCACCTCCTAACAACTGTATTACTTCAAATATAGAATTCAGCTTATGCTTCATTTTTTTACATTAAAACTTCTTGAGTTCCCAGGGTCATAAATACATTTTGAGACACTTGATTCACAATATCCTGTAGTCTGAATAGATTGAGACAGCAGTAGTGGTGGTAACTATCAAGGAAATTGGGGCAATAAACCCTGCTTGAATTTCATTCCTGTTTCTGAGCTAGCATGGCTTTGAGTGAATCATCTTTTTTTTCTAAGTCATTTGTTTATAACTAACTGAAAATTATATTAATTAAATTGTATATATTAAATTGAAGTATAGTAACTAGAGACTAAAACCATTATGGTTGACATTTTGAAAGCATCAAAACAAAGCCAAAAGATCAAATACTTGGCTAAAATGATTTTTACATAACAAAATCACCCCAAATACTTTTGGTATATATATATTTATGAAGTAGTTTTCAAAGGTCTTAAATATTAATGTGCCCATCCACCAAAAAAGTAATCCCTCCTATCCTTGTTATCCCATATAGAGCAACCGTGATGGGAGCTCATTCTATTCTCTACATTTCCTGAGAAATTATTTTATGATCACATGTGGAAGCCAGTAAACTAGAACTGGGCCACTGGGAGGAAGATGTATTAAGAGCTACATGATAGTAAACTAGAGGTAAATGGAAGTAGATCTGGAGGACACAGGGGCAGAAAGGTTCAAGCAGGTAGTTGAATGATTGGAATGATGGAAAAAGATAGTAGGGGAACAGTTAAGCAAAATAAATTGTGTATAAAAATGGAAATGTATGATCTTTTAACTACAATAAAAACATATTAAGAAGTGATTGTAGAATACATGATATAAAATATTAAGTGACAGAATAATAAGGGCTAAAGGTCTAAGAAGTGATTGTACAAGGGGGTGGGGAAGTACGGGGTTGGAAGTGGTTCACCTAAAATAAGCATGTATGAGGAAGCCTTAAGAACACCCAAAGTATGGAAGATAAAAATAATAAAAAAAAAAAAAAGATATTAGGATGGTTGTATCCCACATGGATGAACAATGCTGCACCAGAAGCTGTGTGTCATTAAATGAAAAGCTTGGTGCCAGGAATTGGTTATTTTGCTATTAATTATTATTCAAGAAGCCTTAAGATATGCTCTAAACAATGAAGGATATATCCATAAAAATGTAGTAGGATATTCTCACTGAAGGAAACTTCCTATTTGCCCAGATTGTATAAAGGCCATGGCATATTGCAATACAAAAAAACAAAAACAAAACAGGCATATAGATCAAATATCAAATAAGCCTTAGGAGGCATCCCAAAGGTTGTTAGAAGGTTTTGATAGAAATCACCAATGTCGCCGGGCGGTGGTGGCGCACGCCTTTAATCCCAGCACTCGGGAGGCAGAGGCAGGCGGATCTCTGTGAGTTCGAGGCCAGCCTGGGCTACCAAGCGAGTCCCAGGAAAGGTGCAAAGCTACACAGAGAAACCCTGTCTCGAAAAACCAAAAAAAAAAAAAAAAACCAAAAAAAAAAAAAAAAAAAAAAAAAAGAAATCACCAATGTCAACACACAAGAGAAATATAAACATTATTTCAAAGAGAGAAAAGATCAGTAAAAGACAAAATGGTATAGCATCTCTGGTACCATGAGAAGTGTTAGCCTTAAAAGATGAAAGGTGACTAAAGAGAGGAGAGGAGTGTTCCCATTTTTGTCATCTCCTTGAAAAGGGAAAGTAGTATAAAGACTCTGTCCACGAAGATGCTCTGAGAGACATCCCTGACAGAGTCATTTCATGAAGGAGCAAGTAAATACACAGCTAAGACATTTTGCCAAATGAGGAAATAGAGAAAACTTCCCATCTGACACATCAAAAAAGTCTTCTTGCTCTTGCCAACAAAGTCAGGGACTAACCCCCATTTTTACTCTTTAATTTCTGGTTTTACTAGAGGGTAGAGACAGCCAGGATATTATGCATTGGGGTAGTGTTCAGGGTAGGGTCACAGAGGGACTGGAAGTGGTAAGGAAAATGGAGTGTTCACAGTATATACACATTTGCCCTAGAGGAACTAGTTTTGCCAACTTTTTCATATGTTTAGAGCAAAAATATTCCAAAAAGAAGAAAAGGTACCCTTACAATGATAGCTGGTCAGCTTATCAGAGATCTTAAAAACAAATCCATCACCTGTAATTTGTTTTATTTTTCTTTTTAATGTTTTGATGCATTTTACTAAAAAATAACCATCAATTTTTGCCCAGCTATGAACTCTGACCTATAATAGTGATCTGTCTCCTAGATATTCTGATGCAATAGTGGCATAAAGGCTATGGGAGCAACCACTTTTTATATTAGACTTAAGGCCCATGAGATGGAACCCACCTGACACTGTTAATGAGGCCAAAGAACCTGAGGCAATATAGGTCATGGTCTTAGGGGGAAGCCTACTACTGTTATTCTACTGAGCAAAAATAGCAATAAATTACTTCTAATAGAAAAGTTTCTTGCACTATAGAGTAAATAACCCAGATACCCTTAATTGGTCAATGTGCAGACAGTGAGAGAACTTGGAGCACTCAGTCATAAATGAACTGTCTATATCAAAACTCTTCCTTTAATGATCAGGGATCTATGAGCAAAAGGAGACAGGGAGATGGTCAGAGTTGGAGGTGGTAAATGACTCCAAATAGTTTCTTATTGACATATAAGAGTTGAGAAACATAAATTCACAGAGACTTTAGGAGTATGTGCAAAACCTGCACAAATTCAAAAAATGCACTATGGAGAAAGGGAAGTAGAAACAAAGCTAAACATTGAACCCAGAAGCAATTTGCAACTGATAATCAGTTTTCTCCAGTGGGGTTGACACTAGCTATGAACCACATTTCAGGGCAGATCTATCATTCAGGAGTAGTTGACCAGCAAGAATACACACATTTTTGTTGTTTTATTGCTTATATTTTGGTAATTTTGTCCTTTTGTTTGGTATTGTTTTAATGATTTTTGTCTTGTTTACCTTTTTTTCTTTTTAGGATGTTTTGAAAAAGGGGAAAGGGTGGGTGGGGAGTTGAGGAAGATCTGGGAGAGCTTGGGGAGGAAAAAGAATATGATCAAAATATATCATTTGAAACATTTTGAAAAATATAAAAAAAACTAATTAAAAAAAGTAAAAGTGTTAATATATTAGTCTTACTCTTACTCTTGAATAAAGTGAACCAGGTTTTAGTTTTCAGAATTGAATATATATATATATATATATATATATATATATATAACATTTCTTCCAGGGTATTTGTCTAAACTTATTTTTATTTTAATTATTTATGGTTTAAGTTTTGATTAAAATATAATTATACCATATCTCAACTTGTATTTAAATACAATTTTTATTTTAAAATTTTCACGTATATTAATTTATTCATATATATGTATATATAATATTTCTTAATCTTCCTCAACTCCTCCCAGGTACCTCTCCTTTTACTGATATTCATATTCTTTTTCTTATGAAAAACAAAGCAAAATAAAAAAGCAGACCAAATCTATAACCACAAAACACACACACACACACACACACACACACACACACACACACACACTATGGAGTTTCCTCATGAATATATCTTATACACCAGCTTCTGGATCACTGGATGGGAAAATACTGAATGGAAAAAAAAAAGCAAAACACTAATAGAATTCAACTTAATGAGAAAAATGATATATCATTTTTGTTTCAAAGAGAAACTTTTATTTTTTTGAATATTTTTTATTTATGTTTATGGATGTTTTGCCTGTATGTGTGTGCATGCATTATATACGTGCCTGTTACCACAGAAACCAGCAGAGAGTGTTGACCTCTGTAACTGGAGTTACAGACTGTTATGAACATTCATGTGGGTTCTAGGAATCAAACCCTGGTCATCCGGAAGCTCAGGAATTTTTCTAATCCACCAAGCCATCTCTCCAGTCCCTCAGAGGTTTTTTAGAAGTTTCTATGCAAATATTTATATTACACACATAATGACAATTAAATAAAATATGCAGTGAAAATTTATGAACTTTGGCTTTCATAGTACAATGTCAGACAAGAAATGTCTATGAATCAGAAGAGTCAATATAACAAATAAACTGTTCCAAAAACAGAAAGATTAGACAAGTATTGGAAGTCACAAAAGTGGTGATGGAAGAGGAGAAAAACATGAAAAACCTGAAGATATAGATAAAAATTAGGCAGAACATAGGTTTATTTCCAGGTACCCAATAGAGGACAGGGAAGCATGTTGCACAAATCCGAAATGGTCTTACAATAAAAATCCAGAGCCAGATATCAGGTGAAAGCTGAAAGATGAGAGAAGCAGAGGAAGCAAGGCCACCACCTCTCATTACCTCACCAACTCCTCAGTCTGAAAGCATAAATTCCTGTCTCCTCCCACCTTGTATTCCTTTCTCTGCCAAGCCATAACACTTCCTATCTCAAACTTCCTAGTGATGGGATTAAAGGTGTGTGATCCCAAGAGCCGGAATTAAAGGTGTGTGCCACCACTGCCTGGCTATGTTGTTCTTTTAGACTGGATTGATCTCATGTAGCCCAGTGTGGCCTTGACCTCACAGAAAGCCAGATGGATCTCTGTCTCTGCCTCCTGAGTGCTAGGATTAAAGATGTGTGTCACCACTGCCTGACCTCTATGGCTAACTCTGTGGCTAGCTCTCTCCTCTGATCTTCAGACAAGTTTCATTTCTTAGATTAGAAACAATATATCATCACAGAATCGGAATTTCATACAAAAGTTAAGCCAACTAGCCATAGTAAAAAGAGAATGGTTATCTTGCTCACAGAACAATATTATAGTTCTTGCAAGTCTCAATTATAAGTAGTATGTTTAATTAAATAATGACCCTAATACACAGTGAGCTTATGTTCAAGAAGTTTATCTTGTCACTCTCCATTTCTCAGATGGCTTTGTTTGGGAGCCATCTTAAGATGGTGCCTCCTGCCAGGCGGTGGTGGCGCACGCCTTTAATCCCAGCACTCGGGAGGCAGAGGCAGGCGGATCTCTGTGAGTTCGAGGCCAGTCTGGGCTACCAAGTGAGTCCCAGGAAAGGCGCAAAGCTACACAGAGAAACCCTGTCTCAAAAAACAAAAACAAAAACAAAAACAAAAACAAAACAAAAAAAAAAGATGGTGCCTCTTTTTCAAGGTTAAGATATAGTGGAAGCCCAAAATGAAGAATGATAACAAATCAGTTAGCCTGGTAAAATCCCCACTAAGTGAAAGGTAGCAATGCAAAGCAATTTATGAGTAAGGAAAGACCAGTAGTAGAACTCTGAATTCAGGAGCAGGAAGCTGATATTCACAGCAACTGAAAGGTAAAGTGCCTGAGCCAGGGAACAGACAGATCCTGCTACCTAACGGGAACTGCATAATAGCCAATTTTTTTTTTTTGAACAGCCAGCTCCTGAGTAATGACATGGAGACCTTTTATTATTTATAAAAGATTGGCCTTAGCTTAGGCTTGTTCCCAACTAGCTATTAAAACTTAAATTAAATCACTTGTATTAATCTATGTTCTGCCATATGGCTTGTTACTTCTCAGTACCATATATCTGACTTCCTCTGAATCTGGCTGTTGAATTCCAAATCTCTCAGATTCTTCCCTCAAGTTCTTCTCTCTTTGTGGTGTTATATTGTGTACCCCAATTAAGCTTACCTGGGGATCAGAGGAGAGAGCCTGCCACTAAATTAGACATAATGGTCAGGCAGTGGTGGCAACACACACTTAATCTTATCACTCAGAAGGCAGATGTCCATTTAGATCTCTTTGAATTCAAGACCACATTGGCCTACATGATAGAAACAGAACCAGGCAGTGGTGACACATACCTTTAATCCCAAGAAGTAATATGGCAGGACACATAAAGGAATATAAAGCATGAGGGAACAGGAACTCACTCTCTTGAGGCTGAGGATTTCATACAGGTAAGCTAGTGGCTGATTGTTCTTCTCTGATCTTTCAGCTTTCACCCCATTATCTGGCTCTGGGTTTTTTATTGTAAGACCTTTTAAGATTTGTGTCACATCTGGCACCCAATGTCTATGGCACAAGTTCGCTAAAAAGCCACTCGTCTATGGACTTGCCAGACCCAGCTCAGTCCTGAGCTGCATGTGGTCAGAGTTTCTACCCTACATGGGCTTGAGTCCCTAACTAGCTGGATCCAGATAGTCGGATCTTTCATTTCTTCTCTCCTGGTGTGTTGTGGGTTCCCTGAATCCTAATCTCTGGCTGCTACCACACTAGGTAGCTGACTTGAAACATGCTTGGGCTTCTACTGTTCTATACAGTTGGCAGTATTGGTGAGTCAATTAAGATTTTCTTGAAGGGAGAAATTAGTTAAAAAGAGAATTGTCTTTCCCACATTAAAAAGTGGGAAACATTTTTACAACAGAAGGTAATTGGTCTTTGTTTGATAACACATTAGGCAGTCTGAAAATGGAACAACTAAATGAGAGGATAATTAATGTTTATGGGATAGATATAATGTCAATTATAAATATTATTTGTTTGGTCATTTCTGTTTTATCATTTAAAAAGTTGGTTAATATGAGTGCCCAGATGAAAATTTTAGAAAAAAATTGTTAAAAGAGATCATAGAGAAATTCAGACAGATGGGGGAATTTAAAGGTGAACCAATCTCAGCATTGCATTATGCAGTTACAGAGAAACAGGCTAATGGTTAAAAAAAAAAACAAACTTATCCTATCCAGTAACCATACAGAAACTTCCAAATGCTCAAGGCTGTGTATGAGCTGATTGGATTTCTGTGAAAATGTTAGATCTGAGGAGATTCAAAGAAGCTATAGTGTCATATGGTATGAATTCTCCACTTGTGAAACAAATATTAAAGTTATGGTGAACTTTATGATGTAATTCTATTACAAAATAGAATTATCCCTCAAGACTGGAAAGATTTGATTGCATTGATCTTAGAGGCTGGTCCCCAGTTACAATGGACGATCTGGTGGTAAGATGAGACTAAATCCATTGAAAAATGAACTCAGGGTAGGGGTATGAAAATTTCCCAAGATCAACTTGGAGAAGGCAATAACGCTGATATGCAAAGACAATCTTTACATGATAACATCATTCTAATTTTATGCTGAATGGCAGCCTTGAATGCTTGGAGCAGAAATGAAGAAGTAGAAAAGAAAACTGAGTCATTTACAAAAGTTAGACAGTGCTCAAAAGAAACCTTCATGGATTTCTTACAAAGGCTGTCTTCAGCCAGTAAATAGAATGATGCTAAATTCAGAAGCTAGACAGATAATAATTGAATCTCTGGCTTTTGAAAATGTTAATGCAGATGAAAGGATAATTAGGCTTTTAAAGACAAGATCAGCACCGTTGGAGGAATGGATCCAAGATACAATTAATACTGAATCTCATGACCATGATGATACTTGGATAGAGGTGATTTTCAGAGGTTTGAAGAAAAATAGTATTTCAATTGTGGTAAACAAGTCACCTAAAAAGGGACTGTAAACAGGGCATTCTTAGAAATAATGGCAACAGAATGCCCCTTGCTTCTGGATTATGCAGAAAGTGTGGTAAAGGCAAACATTGGACTAATGAATGTAAACCAACAAGGAATAGACAAGGAAATCCTTTGCCTTTGGCATCAGGAAACTCACTGAGGGGCTTCCTGCAGGCCCCCATAACAAATTCAGTTCATTCTTTTCCTGTCATCATAGAAGAAACTTTTTTCCCAGAGCATATATATATATCATGTCATACTGCTCAGGATGATAGAACAGCTATAGAGGAAAGAAAAAAGAATTTGGAAAAGCCATAAAGCAATTTTTGGGGCAAACTTCTATAAATGAACAAAGACCAAAATTAAAAATATCAATAAATGACATTCTCATTGAAGGTCTTGTAGACATAGGTGTGGACATAACAATAATTGCACCAGAATCTTGGCATCCAAATTGGCCTCTTTAGGAGGTAAATGTTCAGCTGTTAGGGATTGGAACCTTACTTATCTCAAGTGAAAGAGAGTGCAAGATGGATTGAATATATAGGGCCAGAAAGACAGAGAGCAAAATTAAAGCCATATGTGGCTAATGTTGCTGTGAATCTAAGGGGATGTGATTTATTATAACAATGGAATACCCAGATTAACATTCTTCCAATCTCAGAAACAAATCATAAATTAACATATGTTTCTGAGAAAAATGTTAGAAGGTATTATAAAGAACAGTCACCAACCATCCAGATTGTACAAGAACAGGGCACAACAGCTGCTGATCTTTCAAACACACAATCAGCCCTACCTTTAAAATGGTTAACAAACAAACCTGTATGGGTTCAGCAATGGCCTTTAACAAAAAAAACTTCAGGCTTTAGAAGAGCCTGTACAAGAGCAGTTAAATGCTCAGCATATTGAAGAATCAACCAGTCTGTAGCATTCTCCTATTTTTGTTATTAAAAAGAAACCTGGTAAGTGAAGAATGGTAACAGATCTAAAAGCTAGTAACAAGGTAATGCAGCCAATGGGCTGGGCTCTCTACAATCTGGAATTCCTTTGTACTCTTTTACCTAAAGGATGGCCTCTTATAGTTATCAATTTATTTATATTTATTTATTGGTTTTTCGAGACAGGGTCTCTCTGTGTAGCTTTGAGCCTTTCCTGGATCTCACTCTGTAGACTAGGCTGGCCTCAAACTCACAGAGATCCACCTGCCTCTGCCTCCCGAGTGCTGGGATTAAAGGCGTGTGCCACCACTGCCCAGCTAGTTATCAATTTAAAAGACAGTTTCTTCTCGAAATCCTTAACAGAAAAAATTGCCTTCATGGTACGTACTTACAATAATCCCCAGCCAGTCAAGAGGTATCAATGAAAGGTTCTCCCACAGGGAATGTTAAATAGCCAAACCCTGTGCCAATATTTTGTATGACAGCCATTGGAAGTAATACATAAATAATTTCCTAAGTCTATAATTTGTCATTACATGGATGAAATTTTACTAGCTGATTCAAATTTGGATTCTTTAGAAAAAAAAATGTTTGAAGAAGTAAAGAAAACATTGCTTTGTTGGGGATTATAATTGCCCCTGAAAAGATACAAAGAGGAGATTCTATTAATTACTTAGGATATAAAATAGGTCTACAAAAAGTAGACCCCAAAAGGTACAAATTAGGAGACATCAATTACAGACTCTTAATGACTTTCAAAGATTAATTGGAGGCATTTTCATTCTACAGATCGCTATTGGGGTAAAAAAAAGTGATGAGCTGAGTTATTTATTCAAAACCTTAGAGGGTGACAAGGACATAAATAGGCCAAGGGGATTATCAGTTGGAGCTGAGAAAGAATTGGCTTTGGTGGAAAAGAAAATACAGGATGCACATGTAGATCCAAAGCTTGATTGCACTCTGGTTATATTACCCTCTAAGTAATTTTAATGCAGAAGGAAGATATTATATTAGAATGGATATTTCTACCAACTAAACAGAGTAAAAAATTTAAAACTTATGTGGAAAAGATCTCTGACTTGATTTTAAAAGGAAAGTTTAGACTTTGACAATTAGCAGCAATAGACCCAGCAGAAATTGTAGTACCTCTAGCTAATGATGAAATTGACAAATTATGAGCAGAAAATGAACCTTGACAAAGATCTTGCAGTAATTTATTAGGAGATATTAAAAAGTACCCCAAAATTGATAGGAGTAAGCTTATAAAGAAAGCTAATTGGATCTGATCTTGCATTACACAGGAAACACCAATATCTGGAGCCCCTATATTTTATACAGATGAAAACAAAAAAGCTAAGGCCGGTTACAAATCATCAAATTTAAGTAAAATGGTTCAACATCCTCATAATTCTGTTCAAAAATTGGAATTACATGCCATTCTGATTAAATTAATGGATTTTTTTGGAACCTCTCAACATAGTTACTTACTCTCAGTAGGCCAAAAGAGTAGTATTCATATTGAAACTCCTGAATATATCCCAGAATTAATTTTGTAATTTATTCAGTTACAAGAAATAATCAGGAATAGGAATCATACCTTATATATAACTCACATCCAATTCCATATGGTTCTACCCAGTCCTCTAGCATAAGGAAATGATGAGATCAATCAACTATTGACAGGAAATGTGGTAGAGGCCTTAGAGTTTCATAAAAAAGATCATGTTGTAGGATGAATTTTAAAAGGTCTTATTAATAAAAAAAAAATCGAGAGTCAAATATTGGGGTGAATTCTAAAAGGTCAGTGAAGCAGAACAAGCCACAACTAACTTCACCTAGCCAACTTCTCAGCCAAAACTGTTTCCTCAAACTGGAAACATCTGAGTACTCATCTGAATGGATCTCAGCTGATCCGGTGCTAAAAACTTAAAAGCCTAAAAACCTCTAGTTTCTGGTCCTTGTGGCTTATATACTTTCTTTCTTCTTGCCGTCACTTCCTGGCATTAAAGGTGTGTGCCACCATGCTTGGCTCTGTTTCCAGTGTGTCCTTGAACTCACAGAGATCCAAATGGATCTCTGCCTCTGGAATGCTAGGATTAAAGGTGTGTGCTACCACTGACTAACCTCTCTGTTTAATATAGTGACTTATCTGTTCTCTGACCCTCAGATAAGTTTATTGGCATGCACAATATATCAACCACATCATGTCAATAGTAATGGTTTAAAAAAGGAATTTTCCATAACCTGGTAACAAGCCAAGAAAATTATAAGGAAATGTCTTACTTGTTCTTTTTGAAGTCAGACTCCACTTGTTCTTCATACAATCAAACTCCACTACTAGCAGGATGTAACTGAAAGGGAACTTGGAGGAATGAAATCTGGCCAATAGATATGTTTAATTTTGTAGAATTTGGAAAATTGAAATATGTACACCGCACCATTGATACCTGTTCAGTATTTCAATGAGCAACTCCATTGTGTTCTGAAAAAGCTGGTTCTATAGTCACATATTTGCTAGAAGTTATGGTCATCATGGATATATTTGTACAAATTAAAACTGACAATACACCAACATATGTGTCTAGTAAAATGAAAGAGTTTTTTTTTGCTTATTACAATATAAAGCATATTACAGGTATACCACACAAACCTATAGGCCAATCAGTCATAGAAAGATCAAGTCAAACTCTAAAAATATGCTAAAAAACCAGAAAGGGATAACAAAAATCTCCAGAAATAGATTACATAATGCTCTATTAACTTTGAATTTTCTCAGTGCTAATGAGAAAGGAACAACTGTTGATGTAACTAACCGTCTTATTAAATAAGAAACACAGAAACAATGTAAAAGAGAAAGCTGAGAGGTCAGAGCTCAGAGCTAAAATCTCACCCTTCCGCCTGCGGTGTCCCAGCTTTCCGAAAGAGACCTATTTCCTGTCTGTTCGTCTATTTATAGTATTTTGTTCTGCCTTCTCATTGGTTGTAAACACAAATACGTGACTGCCTCGTCACTGTCTGAAGGTACAGCCCCCTAGGTCTTAAAGGCATATGTCTCCAATGCTGGCTGTATCCCTGAACACACAGAGATCTATGGGATTAAAGGCATGTGCCACCACAGCCACACTCTTGCTATGGCTCTAATAGCTCTGACACCCGGGCAATTTTATTTATTAACATACAATCAAAATCACATTTCAGTACAATTAGATTACCACCACATTTCCCCTTTTCTATTTTAATAAAAAGAAAAAAAAGCAAAAGGTTATAACTAACAAAAGAAAAACTATATACAAAAGTACAATAACTATATACAATATATACAAGTAATAAATACCTAAACAGGTATTTGACAAATCAGAGAAAATAATTCCATTATCTATCCTATTTTGGTAAATCCAAGATGTATCTAATGCACTTTCTATCCTAATTAATTTTCAACTATAACTAACTAATCTTCAACCATAAATAACTAATCTTCAACTCCCTCAGAGACCCAAGAAGGGAATAATATTAGCTAACAAAAATAAAAAACAGGAAGTGCATGCAAGCAACTTCCAAAGAATTTGTGAGTTGACAGAAACAGCCAGCTGCTGGGCAGTCACCTGAGGTTTCTCCGCAGTGTTGGGGCATCATCTTCAGCCTATAGGCTTAGTGTATCTGACAGACTCATTTGTGAAGTAGGATGTACACAAGGTCAACAGTTCAACCTCACATTGGGTGAGAGCAGTCCATGTACCAGAAACACCTGAATTCCACTAGTGTCCTGTCATGATTCAGGATTTTAAATTCTGGAAATTGTTGACAGTTTTTTAATTCAGCTGTCCATTCTTCTTGGCTGTGTATATATGGCTTCATCTCAGCATCCCCTTCTTCTCCACATCCCTTTATTAAATGCCAGTCTACTATCGAGAGGTGTGAGCTTTCAGCTGCTGTTCCATTGCACAACAGAAGCCATCGGCCCTCTGCCTGTTAAGCTGCCTTCGAAGAAAAGGGCACCATACCTTTTCTGGATGCGAAGGCCACTTCAGGGATGGGGCCATATTGTCCTGACCTCAGAAGATGCCTTTTGATAAAGCCATGACCACACTTGTTTTGGCAAGAATCGGTAGTCCCTTGTTTCATGTTCTGTCTGTCCATTTTGTCCTGTTGATTCGAGGATACTTTGTTGTCCAGTGGCTAACTTTTGCCACAATGAAAGTTGACTCCATATGCAGTTTCTTCAATGCCCATATTTTCTCTGAAGTAGAATGGTACTGCCAGGAGCCGACATGTCTCAAAAAAGAAAAATTTTCTAAGGTATTAAAACATTTTAAATGCCATATTCTGTAGATCTCTGAAGGGTTTGAAGATGACCTGTCTAAAACAACTCTGCTCAATTTTTAAAACATATCTAATATGACTACAAGTTCTATTGTAATGTCTAACTACTAACTTTCATTTCTTTATATCCTAATAGTTGGTAATAATAACATTCAAGGATCAGAAATTTGCATTACATTGTTAAATGAATGGTATAAATACAATTAGAAATATACATATAGCATTTTCTAATAATATCAGTTTCAAATTTGTATACAATATAAAACAATCCAATCCAATGTAAAGTATTTAAAACTAGTAATTGTCTTTTTCTTTTCTTTCTTTCTTTTCCTTCCTTTTTTTTTAAATAAGAACCTTAAATCTAATCTCCTTTGCTTAGCCTTTTTCCTAACCCTTGACAACAACTTGTAACCAACCCCCCTAAATACTGAAAATTATCCCAGAACCAAAACCCATTAAAAGGACCAAAAAACCACCCACCCCACACCACCTCTTTGGGAATGTGGGCGTCATATTCTTAAACTTGATTCCTGCTGGGTATGGGCAAAGTTTTTTTTATCCTGAAAGAAAAATTTTAGGTTAATTGTCAAATTCTAGGAGAGGTAACTATATCCTTCATTATCCAGCCTGTGTATAATGCCCAAGTTCAGGGTTTATCTCAAGTCCTTATTCAAGTAGTCTTTGAGACTGGATCATCTCAGCTAGTCATCTCAAAATTGCTCTGAGCACATTGTAGTTCAAAGCTGATCTGTAGATGATGTTTGTCAGCTTAATGATATTATTATTGTCCACATGGAATTGTTGTTGTTATGGGGCCCCATCTTCTTTCTGGAGACTTCAGTTGATGTTAGGCCTGGCCTTGATTTCCTGCAGAAAACTGATAAGAGACTCGAACACAAAGACATATATATGCAGCTAGCCTTTTTTCTAGAATTAGTTAGTACTCTATATGACTATTCATATCTTAACAAAGTTTAAAATGTATATATATATATTAATCTTGTAAATTTTGATATAAAATTTATACTTTAAGAAAAGTTTAAAGAATAAGAATAGAATCAAAAGAGTTGAGATTAGTAATAGAATAGTCCCTTAATTAATTTTGCCTTTGTCCTGTACCATAGCAGAAGATGGCTCTTTTATTCTGGCATGATACAGGGAGTTTGCATTTTCCTTTTAACAACATGCTTGAGTTTAAAGAAGGAGAGAGCCATTCTCCAACTCCAAAGTCAGCTTTAAATTTTAATTGAACTGGGACTATTAGAAGACCAATAGTGTTAAATCTTTAGAGAAAAGCAGAAACAAACATTTAGGAAGACATAAAATTTTTTAGATAATATATACCATACATCGTTTCATTCTGTTTCTTGGGATAGATTATTTGTCCCTTTTCTTCAGTTGTCTCATTTGTCCAGTGTTCTTCAAATTCCTTAACCTTCATTCTCCTAAAAGACAAAAACAAAAACCTTTCCCCAAGAATAATTTTGGGGATGTTTCCTTTTGACAAGTTATTATCTGATTAAATGAAAAGGCATGTGTTATTGATACCAGTTAGTTTAAATTGGATGTTCATGCTGGTTGATGAACTATCACCTCCTCTAATTAAGAGGTCTCTCAGGTTCAAATCGAATCTTTATCAATTTTGATGGTACCCACAGCTTATCTTCTCCTGTAGAAACAAAAGCAAAACCTCGTCCCCAATGTAATACATACCCTAGTTTCCATTCTGAGGTCAGCACATCCTTAAAGTATATAGGCTGATTTAATTCTGTAGTTTTTTCTATTATCCAATGTCTCTCTGCAGCTGTTGTTCCTTTCTCATTGGCATTCAGAAAATTCAAAGTTAGAAGAGCATTATGCAGTCTATTTCTGGGGGTTTTTGTTACCCATTTCTGTTTATTTAGCATTTCCTTTAGAGTTCTGTTTGATCTTTCTATAACTGCTTGACCTGTAGGATTATGTGGTATGCCTGTAATATGCTTTATATTGTAATAAGCAAATAAGTGTTTCATTTTAACAGAGACATATGATGGAGCATTGTCAGTTTTGATTTGTGCAGGTATACCCATGATGGCCATAACTTCTAGCAAATGAGTGATTACAGAATCAGCTTTTTCAGAACTCAAAGCAGTTGCCCATTGAAATCCTGAATAAGTATCGATAGTGTGGTGTACATATTTCAATTTTCCAAATTCTGCAAAGTGAAACACATCCATCTGCCAGATTTCATTTCTCTGAGTACCCTTTGGGTTACATCCTGCTGGTAATGGCGTTTGATTGTAGAAGGAAGAAGTAGGACATTTCTTTACTATTTCTTTGGCTTGTTGCCAGGTTATGGAAAAATCCTTTTTTAAACTTTTACTATTGACATAATGTTTTTTATGAAATTCTGAGGCCTCCAGCACATTTCCTATCAATAATTTATCAATCTCATCATTGCCTTATGCTAGAGGGCCTGGCAGACCAGTATGGGATCGAATGTGAGTTATATATAAAGGATGATTCCTTTTCCTGATTGTATCTTGTAATTGAATAAATAGTGAAGTTAATTCTGAAGGATCAGGGATAAATTCTGCAGTCTCAATATGTAACACCACTCTTTCAGCATACTGAGAGTCAGTTACTATGTTGAGAAGTTCTGAAAAATCCATTAATACCAACAGAATAGCATACAATTCTGATTTTTGAACTGAATTATATGGACTTTGAACCACTCTAGTTAAATTTTCTGATTTGTAACTTGCCTTTCCTTCTTTGTTGGCATCTGTATAAAATGTACGAACTCCAGATATGGGTTTTTGCTGTACAATTCGAGGCAAGATCCAATCAGCTCTCTTTATAAGATCAATTCTATTGCTTTTGGGATATTTGCTGTTAATTTCTCCCAAAAAATTACTGCAAGCTCTTTGCCAAGGTTCACTTTCTGTCCATAATTTTTCAATGTCT